>NC_079192.1:262719296-262785039 GCF_029499605.1 Hyla sarda | reverse complement strand
ATGGTGACACTATGATCAGTGCTGTTATGGGGACACTATGGTCAGTACTGATATGGTGACACTGCAATCAGTGCTGTTATGGGGACACTATGGTCAGTGCTGTTATGGAGACACTATGATCAGTGCTGTTATGGGGACACTATGATCAGTGATGTTATGGGGACACTATGATCAGTGATGTTATGGGACACTATGATCAGTACTGATATGGTGACACTGTGATCAGTGATGTTATGGGGACACTATGATCAGTGCTGTTATGGGGACACTATGGTCAGTGCTGTTATGGTGACACTGCAATCAGTGCTGTTATGGGGACACTATGATCAGTGATGTTATGGGGACACTATGATCAGTACTGATATGGAGACACTGTTAGGAAAGTGTTACATTTGCCATCTAAGCCCTTGGCTACCGTCCACATGGAGCCAGATATGTTACTCATATTATTTCCTATGCAGGACTAAGCTAATTGAACAGAATGAAGCCGCACACAAGCCGCCAGGCAGGCACGGTGAACAGGCTCTTGCAGTCGGTCCTGTGCTGTGTGGTGCTGAACTCTGTCCTCAGTATTGTGTGACAGGACAACAGCCTCTCCCTCCCCGGCTGCTCATTACCCACAATGCAGCGGGGGATTTAACACCAAGATGGCTGACACTATGGAGGAATATGAGAAAGACGCTGGCTGCGTCCCGATCCTGCACCCTGAGGTGAGTGCGCCCTGACACTGCCGGGCAGGTAGCCGGGGCTAGGGGTAAGGGGCGAGCAGGACCGGCGGATGGTTCGGACAGAGGGGCACGGGTCGGGGAGGTGTGCTGGCTGCTATGGAGGATGCTCGGGAAGGTGCAGGGAGAAGATCGCGGCCTGTGCTGCTTGTGACCCGGTGACTCTGAGGATCCTACACCCGGTGGGCACTTCTGGGCTGGGATGCCCCTGTACCCACTAGGTGCGGATCAGGAGGGGGCGCCTTCCCGGCCCAGGCTCATAGTCAGCGGTCACCTGTGTCCGGGGAGGCTCCTTGGTACTGGCCTGGTTGTGGGCTCCTGACTTTTACTGATTGCAGCCTGGCCCTTTGGCATTGCCCCCTAAAGTTGGCAGGTCCCCTATCCTAAATAGAACCACTGCTTTCTCCATGATGCTGCCCACCCTCAGCTTCCCCAGGGAATACTCCTCCATCATTTGCTGCCCAAATGCTAGGGGGGGTCTCCTAGCAGCAGGAGGCCATAAAGCAGTGTCCACTACAGCCAATCAGATCCCAGCTCTTAGTATCTGAAAATGAAAGCTGCAATCTGATTGGTAGCTACAGGCCACCTCTCCCCATTCATGTACACTAGTCTTTTTTATAGTCTAGTACAGTGCCCCCCCCCCCCCCCCCCCCCCCCAATTTCCAGTTATTCAGCTCTTGCAAAACTAAAACTCCCATCATATCTGAACTGCCTTCAGCTTTCTGGCCATGATGAGAGTTGTACTTTTGCAACACTGGTGTAGTATATGGATACACACCCTGTAAGCGTACAGGCTTAGGTGGACTGTCCCAGTTGGTATTCCATTTATTCCATTGCATACCCTGCTGCCCCTTTGTACCCTTGAATGGTGCCCTGCTTCTTTTCCCCCATTACAGTAAATGACGCTGCACTGACCTTAGTTACATCGGATCTGTGTATGTGACTGCTGCATATAACATGCTGAGAGATGCCCACAAGAGGCCAACATGGGGGCATCTCGGGGTAGGCAGGAACCCACTACATATTGTTAGGGCAAATTTACATGCAGCAGATATGTAGAAACAATGGGGGAGATTTATCAAAACCTGTGCAGAGGAAGAGTGGTGCAGTTGCCCATAGCAACCAATCAGATCGCTTCTTTCATTTTCCACAGGCCTCTAAAGAGGCCTGTGGAAAATGAAAGAAGCAATCTGATTGGTTGCTATGGGCAACTGCACCACTCTTCCTCTGCACAGGTTTTGATGAATCTCCCTCAATGTGTTGTGGGTGACCCCAAGTGGAGTACGATGTAGAGCAGTTTTTTCCCAACCAGGGTGCCTACAGCTGTTGCAAAACTACAACTCCCAGCATGCCCGGACAGCCGTTGGCTGTTCAGGCGTGCTGGGAGATGTAGTTTTGCAACACTGGTTTAAACATCTAGGTTAATTAATTGGCACCTCCCTAAAGAGGGTTGCCAGGCTGTCCCTCTCTTCCTTTGTGCAGATATAGATCCCTGATCCGCAGACACATGAAGATGGAGAGATTGGCACCAGTGAGACCAGATTTACCAGTTTGGGCAGCTAGGACCAGCTATGAGACTCTCGTGGCAGCTTCAGTATGCAGAATATAGTAGCAATGTAGAATAGACAAATACAGCACTTTTCCAGCAAAGTTCTTCAATATTTGCACAAAGTCCCGGTGAGTCTCCTAATGTATTTTTCTATTCTACTTTACAAGGATCTCTAATCTGATTTCGGGGGGGGGGGAGGGGGGGGGGGAGGGGGGGTGCAGGGGCACACAATAACCTATACAATAACCCAGAGTAAGTTTAGGTTCCCACCATTACTGTTTAGTACTGGGAACAGAACAATGAACGGTAGTAGCGGCAGGGCTGAATCTGTTGCATGGCCAACCCCTTTGGCGTCCCGTTGACTTTAATGAAGTCCTTCCATTTCTGTGAAGGTTTCCATCATTTGATCAGTTGCTTTGCTTCCTGTGCTTTTTGTCCAGGATTTTTCAATAAAGGCTTCTAGCAGAACCTCCTCTGTAGATGTTGTTGTCCTTGCCTAAGTAAAACTGCAGTAAATATCATTCTTTGCTTTTGGCTGGTTTCACACAGGTGTATTGAAATGGATCGCAACCCGACCCGGTATCAGAGGAGAACCTGCCCCCCTTCCTAATTAGGTGTCAGAATCAGCATATGCAGGATAGAAGAAATTACTCTTAGGGCTGGTTCACATCACGTTTTCTCCCATACGGGAGCGCATACGGCAGGGGGAGCTAAAACCTCGCGCTCCCGTATGCCTTTCTATGCGCTCCCATATGTAATTCATTTCAATGAGCCGGCCGGAGTGAAACGTTCGGTCGGCTCATTTTTTGCGCCATATGCGTTTTTTCCCCAGACCTAAAACTGTGATCAACCACGGTTTTAGGTCCGGTTGTAAAAGTGCATATGGCGCAAAAATGAGCCGACCGAACGTTTCACTCCGGCCGGCTCATAGAAAGGCATACAGGAGCGCGAGGTTTTAGCTTCCCCTGCCGTATGCGCTCACGTATGGGAACATTTCACTCCGGCCGGCTCATTGAAAGGAATTACATACAGGAGCGCATAGAAAGGCATACAGGAGCGCAAGGTTTTAGCTTCCCCCTGCCGTATGCCCTCACGTATGGGAGAAAACGTGATGTGAACCCAGCCTAACACACAGTTCAGATAAATGATACTTCCTGTATATGAAATAATTCCAAGGGTTTATATAATCAGTAGCATGTCATGAACAGCTGTCCTTGTGTTTGGTTTCTTCCATCTGTAGGCGTTCCTCGTCCATCACGTGGGTCTCATCATTTTGGGTGGATTCTCTCTGGAAACGCCATCTTGAGACATTCTTTTAAACCCGATGGGAGGGTGTAGAGCGAATTGCCATTTCTGCAGGCACATTATGAAATAGCCATTTTACCTCATCCACCACAGTATTATGGACAAATTTGTGTGCCCATATTACAGACAAAACTCCCAGCCTATCCACGGGGCTGATGACTCGAACTGACTAGCATCAGTTTGGGTCCTCAGACCCTTTATCAGGCAGGGACTTGTGGCTGTAAAATGTGTCCATAATACACCAGTGTGAGTGAAACCAACCTTAGGAGAAGCTTTCTGCCTTTTTTTTTTTTTTTTGGTTAGAGGCTTGAAAATTTCTGCCTGAAGAATGGCGTTGGTCATTCTTCAGGCAGAAATACTCGCGGTACACATTGCAGTCTATTGGAGACTGCAGTGTCTGTGTGGTCCTCTGCCCAGAGATTCCACAGTGTGAACCTATCCAAACACACCACGGGGTCCCAATGGATCCCATTGACTTGAACATGTTCTATTTCAGGCGGAAGAGAATTTAACTAGCAGAAATTCTTCAGTGTGAACACAGTAGCGGATAGTCCATTAAAGTCAATGGAACTTTCATTGATGGATGATTTGGATCGGAATAAGCAAGCAGAATTGCTTAAGCAAATTTCTTTCCTTTTAATCAGTGTAAACATATATTTCTGACAGTAATGCTATACTGGGAATCGCTAGTCAAGCAGGCGTAGCAAACTGAGTGTAAGGTGTGCTGCGTTATCCGATATCTAGCAGGCTACACCCTGAAATGGCGACGGGCCAAATGAAATGTAAATATCTTAATCTTAATTTTTTTTCTATAAATAAATTGGAAGCACATATAATATCATTGTGCTAGACCCCACTCTATACTTTGTATTCCACACTGTATGTACATGGCTGCTAGCACCAGTAACCCAAGGGTCATATTCCTAGAAGGGGTTGCTGGACTATGATTCATTGTGCCATTGCTGACTTTATGACACCTAGTAGTAGATAATACTTTGAAGCACTAGAACATGGAAAATTGCATTATTACAGGGATGCCAGCGCCCCGTGCTTTTCTGTTTGTTGATAAGGACATAGCGGTAGAAAGCCTGCAGTCATCGTCAGGACTGTGCTGTATCCCAGCCGGACCGGTGCCGAATCTCATTCATTTAAATGCTCCGACCGGAGTCTGATAGTGATTCCGGTGTGCCCTATTTTACCCCCGTAGTATGCTGTCCAGCTGGGATACGGCAGCTGCCAGTTTTGAAAATTCCCAGCATGATCCGGCAGCCGGATCTCTAAAACGTGGTGTGAATGTGTCCTAACAAAGCAAGTCTCAACAGTGGCAATCTAGTTCTATTGAAAGAGATGTTCTGTATTTATGTACAGTATATACATAGTAAGTGTTAGCAGACGTTATGTTCTGCAAATTCTGTACATTTGAACCTGCAAAGCAAATACAACAAAATTGTGAATTCACAATACATTTAGCATAGCGCTTTTTCTTTAGGCTGGAAATGTTGGCCCAAAGTGGAGCCGATTTCTAGTGGAGACTGCCATAGGGATTTAAAGGTTATCTAGCTGAAAGTGTGTATATGTATGTATATCTATATATATATATCTATATATATATATATCTCAACATGTGTGTATGCATGTATGTGTGTATGTTCCAGCATCACGTCCAAACAACTAAAGATATTTACATGAAACTTGGCACATACGTTACTTATGTCCACAACAAACATAGGATAGGTAATTTAACCCTTACTCACCCCCATTTGCCCTTTATGTTTAAAGTCTCATACAAGTCAATGGGAAATATATGTTACTGCATAACTTCCAAACGGCCGGAGATATTTCGATAATACTTGGTCACATGTTACTTATATGTCCACTTAAAATATAGGATAGTTAATTTAACCCTTAACTACCCCCATTTATGAGTGTCAGGGTTTTTGTTTAAAGTCCCATGCAAATCAATGGGAAATGTATGTTCCCACATAACTTCTGTACGACTGGAGATATTTCAATAACTGGTACACATATTACGGGTCTGGATATGAGGACAGGATATGAGGACAGGATATGGGGTTGGGATATGACAACAATATATGAGGACGGGATATGAAGTCAAAAGCTTCCTCCTTTGTTTATTTTCCTCCCCAACAAGGATTAGGAAGGAAAAACCAGGCAATGGCGGGTATTAAGCTAGTCTATCTCTATCTATCAATCTATCCTATCCTCAATGGCCCTGATTTATCAATCTGTCTGAGACAGAAACTGGAGTGATTTTTCCAAGCAACCAATCACAGCTCATGTTTTATATTTTAGGGAGGTCTGGTAAAATGAAAGCTGAGCAGTGATTGGTTGCTTGGGAAAATCACTCCAGTTTCTGTCTCAGACAGATTGATAAATCAGGGCCAATGTGTGTATGTATGTGTGTATGTATGTATGTACGTTCCAGCATCACATCCAAACTGCTAAAGATATTAACATGAAACTTGGCACACATGTTACTTATATGTCCACAACAAACATAGGATAGGTGATTTAACCCTTACTCACCCCTATTTGCCAGGGTCAAGGTTTATGTTTAAAGTCCCATACAAGTCTTTGGGAAATATATGTTACGACATAAATTCCAAACGGCTGGAGATATTTCGATAATACTTGGTCACATGTTACTTATATGTCCACTTAAAATATAGGATAGTTAACTTAACCCTTAACTACCCCCATTTGTGAGGGTCAGTTTTTTTTTTTTAAAGTCCCATGCAAATCAATGGGAAATGTATGTTCCCACATAACTTCTGTACGGCTGGAGATATTTCAATACCTGGTACACATATTACAGTTCGGGATATGAGGTCGAGATGGGAGGTCGAGATGGGAGGTCGGGATATGGGGTTGGGATATGACAACAATATATGAGGATGGGGTATGAAGTGAAAAGCTTCCTCCTTTGTTTATTTTCCTCCCCAACAAGGATTAGGAAGGAAAAACCGGGCAACGCCAGGTATTCAGCTAGTCAATATATATAATATAATATAATATATCTCAATGTGTGTGTGTGTGTGTGTGTATGTATATGTCTACAACAAACATAGGATAGGTGATTTAACCCTTACTAACCCACATTTGCCAGGGGCGGGGTTTTTGTGTAAAGTCCCATACAAGTCTATTGGAAATATGTTACTGCATAACTTCCAAACGGCTGGAGATATTTTGATAATACTTGGTCACATGTTACTTATATGTCCACTTAAAATATAGGATAGTTGTGTGTGTATATATATGTGTGTGTGTGTGTGTGTATGTATGTATGTATATATATATATATATATATATATATATATATATATATATATACACATATACACATACATACAGTGGGGATCAAAAGTTTGGGCACTAGGGGTAAAAATTTGTATTAATGTGCATAAAGAAGCCAAGGAAAGATGGGGAAAAATCTCCAAAAGGCATCAAATTACAGATTAGACATTCTTATAATATAATATGTCAACAAAAGTTAATTTTACTTTCATCATTTACACTTTCAAACTATCAGAAAACAAAAAATGGCATCTGCAGAAGTTTGGGCACCCTGCAGAATTTATAGCATGCACTGCCCCCTTTGCAAAGCTGAGACCTGCCAGTGTCATGGATTGTTCTCAATCATCATCTGGGAAGACAAGGTGATGTCAATCTCAAAGGTTTTAAATGCCCAGACTCATCCGACCCTGCCCCAACAATCAGCACCATGGGTTCTTCTAAGCAGTTATCTAGAAATCTGAAACTGAAAATAGTTGACGCTCACAAAGCTGGAGAAGGCTATAAGAAGATAGCAAAATGTTCAATCATGCTTTGGGGTTGTATTGCAGCCAGTGGCACAGGGAAGATCTCACGAGTAGAAGGAAAAATGGATTTAATAAAATTTCAGCAAATTTTGGATGCTAACTAGATGCCATCTGTGAAAAAGCTGAAGTTAAAGAGAGGATGGCTTCTACAAATGGATAATGATCCTAAACACACCTCGAAATCCACGGGGGATTACATCAAGAGGCGTAAACTGAAGGTTTTGCAATGGCCTTCACAATCTCCTGACCTCAACATAATTGAAAATCTATGGATAGACCTTGAAAGATCAGTGCGTGACAGACAGCCCAGAAATCTCTAAGAACTGTAAGACTTTTGTAAGGAAGAATGGGCAAAGATACCTCAAACAAGAATTGAAAGAGTCTTGGGTGGCTACAAAAAGCATTTACAAGCTGTGATACTTGCCAAAGGGGGCAGTACAAGATATTAACTCTGCAGGATGCCCAAACTTTTGCAGACGCCATTTTTTTTTGTTTTCTGTTATTTTGAAAGTGTAAATGATGGAAATAAAATCTAACTTTTGTTGACATATTATAAGAATGTCTAATCTGTAATTTGATGCATTTTGGAGATTTTTCCATCTTTCCTTGGCTTCTTTATGCACATTAATACAAATTTTTACCTGGGGTGCCCAAACTTTTGATCCTCACTGTGTGTGTGTTTGTTTCTATCTATGTGTGTGTGTGTGTGTGTGTGTATATATAGATATATATAGATAATATATATAGATAGATATATATATTATATATATAATTTATTTATTATATACACATACATACACAGGGGTGTGGAAATTTTTAATAATAAACTACTTGTCCAGGGGACTAAAACGGAGAAAAATCTACTTGTCCGGACCAGTTTTCGCTTTTACACTCTTTTTTTCCCCTCCTCTCCCTATGAAAGCCATAACTAACTACTATACCTTTTCATTTTTCAATAACATATTCTCCGAATCAAATAAAATATATTTAAAATCGGTGAAGTGAAATTTAAATAGTAAAAGATAATTTAGAAAATTTGGTGGTTTTACCTTGTGGTTGAGAACATGTTATTTTGATACTTTAGGTGGCCTGATTGCAGCAATACCAGATTTCTATAGTTTCCGTCATGTTTTACTAATTTAAAAAAATTCGGAACTTTTTTTAAATATTTTTTCCCGCATACCAGGCTGTATGAGGGCTCATTTTTTACGCCATAATCAGTTTTTGTATCGGTACCATTTTGGTATTGATCTGATTTTTTTTTTTTTTTCTGGGATATTATAAAAACTGCAATTCTGTGGTTTTGAATTTTTTTTTTTTTCCATTTACGTCAATTACCGTATGTTATACATAATGTTATATTTTAATAGTTCGTACGATTAGGCATTCAGCGATACTAAATATGTTCATTTTTATATGTTTACATGTTTTTATATAGGAAAAGGGGGTGATTTGAACCTTTAACATGAAATGTGTGTCCCTTTTTAAATTTTATTTAATCAATTTTATTTTTTATTTTTTTAATACACTTTACTAGACTTTTAGGAGGAATCACTAGATTCTTTATACAGATCAGTAGAGTTCTATTGAACTCCATTCATCTGTGTGCTCTGCGATCCATTGACAGAGCCTTGCTGGACTAGGCTCTATCAATGACAGACCCACAGAGACCAGGGAAGCAGAGGTAAGCCCTCTGGCTACCTCTATAGTGGATCTCCCCCCGCAATCATGCTGCGGGGGGCGATCCACCTCACTAGCCCACCAGGGAGCATTCCACCCCACTAGCCCACCAGGGAGCATTCACATGTCTCTTTAGACGCCGCTGTTAGCTTTGACAGTGGCGATCTAAAGTGTTTATAGCTGGCCGCGGCGATCGCCACATGCTGGCTATTAGCAGCGGGCCCCAGCTACTGAAATCAGCCAGGGGCTGATAGGAATTCCACAACCCTGAGATATATAGATATATATATATATATATATATATATATATATATATATATATATATATATATATTTTATATATTATATATATGTGTGTGTGTTTGTGGATAGATAGACAGTTGCAAGTGAACCCTTTGGAATTATAAGGATTTCTGCACAAATTGGTCATAAAATGTGATCTGATCTTCATCTAAGTCACAACAATAGACAATCACAGTCTGCTTAAACTAATAACACACACAGAATTAAATATTACCATATTTTTATTGAACACACCATGTTAACATTCACAGTGCAGGTGGAAAAAGTATGTGAGCCCTTGGATTTAACCCCCTTAAGGACTCAGGGTTTTTCCGTTTTTGCACTTTTGTTTTTTCCTCCTTACCTTTTAAAAATCATAACCCTTTCAATTTTCAACCTAAAAATCCATATTATGGCTTATTTTTTGCGTCGCCAATTCTACTTTGCAGTGACATTAGTCATTTTACCCAAAAATGCACGGCGAAACGGAAAAAAAATCGTGCGACAAAATCGAAAAAAAAACGCCATTTTGTAACTTTTGGGGGCTTCCGTTTCTACGCAGTGCATATTTCGGTAAAAATTACACCTTATCATTATTCTGTAGATCCATACGGTTAAAATGATACCCTACTTATATAGGTTTGATTTTGTCGCACTTCTGGAAAAAATCGTAACTACATGCAGGAAAATGTATACGTTTAAAAATGTCATCTTCTGACCCCTATAACTTTTTTATTTTTCCACATACGGGGCGGTATGAGGACTCATTTTTTGCGCCGTGATCTGAAGTTTTTATCGGTATGATTTTTGTTTTGATCTGACTTTTTGATCACTTTTTATTCATTTTTTTTAATGGTATAAAAAGTGACCAAAATACGCTTTTTTGGACTTTGGAATTTTTTTGCGCGTACGCCATTGACCGTGCGGTTTAATTAATGATATATTTTTATAGTTCGGACATTTACGCACGCGGCGATACCACATATGTTTTATTTTTATTTTATTTTTACACTGTTTTATTTTTTTTATGGGAAAAGGGGGGTGATTCAAACTTTTATTAGGGAAGGGGTTAAATGACCTTTATTAACACTTTTTTTTTTTAACATTTTTTTTGCAGTGTTATAGGTCCCATAGGGACCTATAACACTGCACACACTGATCTCTCATCCTGATCACAGGCGTGTATTAACACGCCTGTGATCAGTGTTATCGGCGCTTGACTGCTCCTGCCTGGATCTCAGGCACGGAGCAGTCATTCGTCGATCGGACACCGAGGAGGCAGGTAAGGGCCCTCCCGGTGTCCGGTCAGCTGTTCGGGACGCCGCGATTTCACTGCGGCGGTCCCGAACAGCCCGACTGAGCAGCCGGGTCACTTTCAGTTTCACTTTAGAAGCGGCGGTCAGCTTTGACCGCCGCTTCTAAAGGGTTAATACCGCACATCGCCGCGATCGGCTGTGTGGTATTAGCCGCGGGTCCCGGCCGTTGATGAGCGCCAGGACCGACGCGATATGATGCAGGATCGCGGCACGATCCCGCTTCATATCGCGGGAGCCGGCGCAGGACGTAAATATACGTCCTGCGGGGTTAAAGGGGTACTCCGGTGGAAATGTTTTTATTTTTATTTTTTTAAATCAACTGTTGCAAAAAAAGTTACAGATTTGTAAATTACTTCTATAAAAAAAAATCTTAACTCTTCCAGTACTTATTAGCTGCTGAATACTACAGAGGAAATTCTTTTCTTTTTGGAACACAGTGCTCTGTGCTGACATCATGTCCATTTTAAAAACTGTCCAAAGCAGCATATGTTTTCTATGGGGATTTTCTCCTACTCTGGACAGTTCTTAAATTAGACAGAGGTGTCAGCAGAGAGCACTGTGGTCATGATGCCAGCACAGAGCCCTGTGTTCCACAAAGAAAATAATTTCCTCTGTAGTATTCAGCAGCTAATAAGTACTGGAAGTAATTTACAAATCTGTTGAACAGTCTGACACCAGTTGATTAAAAATAAAAAATAAAGTTTTACAACGGAGTACCCCTTTAATAACTGGTTGAACCTCCTTTGGCAGCAAGAACTTCAACCAAATGTTTCCTGTAGTTTGAGATCAGACGTGCACAACAGTTAGGAGTAATTTTTGACCATTCCTCTTTACAGAACAGTTTCAGTTCAGCAACATTCTTGGGATGTCTGGTGTGAATCGCTTTCTTGAGGAGCATCTCAATCGGGTTGAGGTCAGGACTCTGACTGGGCCAATCCAGAAGGCATATTTTCCTCTGTTTAAGCCATTCTGCTGTGTATTTACTTCTATGCTTTGAGTCGTCCTGTTGCAACACCCATCTTCTGTTGAGCTTCAGCTGGTGGCAGATGGCCTTAAGTTCTCCTGCAAAATGTCTTGATAAACTTGGGAATTCATTTTTCCTTCGATGATAGCAATCCATCCAGGCCCTGGCGCAGCAAAGCAGCCCCAAACCATGATGCCACCTACCACCATACTCCACAGTTGGGATGAGGTTTTGATGTTGATGTGCTGTGCCTCTTTTTCTCCACACATAGTGTTGTGTGTTTCTTCCAAAAAACTCAACTTTGGTTTTATCTGTCCACAGAATATTTTGTCAGTACTGCTGTGGGACATCCAGGTGCTCTTGTGCAAACTGTAAACATGCAGAAATGTTTTTTTGGACAGCAGTGGCTTCCTCTGTGGTATCCTGCCTTGAAATCCATTCTTGTTTAGTGTTTTACGTATCATAGATTCACTAACAGGGATGTTAGCATATGCCAGAGACTTTTGTAAGTCTTTAGCAGACACGCTAGGATTCTTCTTCACCTCATTGAGCAGTCTGCGCTGTGCTCTTGCAGTCATCTTTACAGGACGGCCACTCCTAGGGAGAGTAGCAGCAGTGCTGAACTTTCTCCATTAATAGACAATTTGTCTTACCGTGGACTGATGAACAGCAAAGCTTTTTGAGATACTTTTATAACCCTTTCCAGCTTTATGCAAGTCAACAATTCTTAATCGTAGGTCTTCTGAGAGCTCTTTTGTGCAAGGCATCATTTACATCAGGCAATGCTTCTTGTGAAAAGCAAACCCAGAACTGGTTGTTTTTTTTATAGGGCAGGGCAGCCGTATGCAACACCTCCAATCTCATCTCATTGAATGAGACCTCGTTGGATGACACCTCACTCCAATTAGCTCTTGGAGATGTCATTAGTCTAGGGTTCGCATACTTTTTCCAACTGCACTGTGAATGTTTACATGGTGTGTTCAATAAAAAAAATGGTAAGATTTAATTCTTTGTGTGTTATTTGTTTAAGTGGACTGTGATTGTCTATTGCTGTGATTTAGGTTAAGATCAGATCACATTACATTTTATGACCAATTTGTGCAGAAATCCATACAATTCCAAAGGATTCACATACTTTTTCTTTCAACTGTATATATAAATAGGTCTAGGCTGCCTGCGTGCACAAAAGCAGTTGTGTCCCTTATTTCCCTGCAGACTCCATTATCATGGCGTTCGGACCTCTGCACACTCCACTGTATGGTGCAGGAGTCAGCAGGATACATTGCTGCTCAGCCAATCACTGTTTTCCCGCCTCAGTCAGTGATTGGCTGTGCAGCAATGTCTTGTGCCGACCCCAGCACCAAGAGGTGAAGAGCAGCGCAGTATAAGATTGGCGGGTGCCATAACAGCAGAGGCTGCATAAGATAAGTACAGTTTTATAATTTAGCGGGCAAAATTCAATCTAAAAATGACTGGCAACCACTTTCAAGATGAGCCACAAATCTCTGCAAGGAAAATGATGGTGAATGCAGGGTTGGAGGGGGCAGGTCTGTGTGCTGCTTCCCAGTGTAGCAAGAGTAAACATGGCTTCAGAAACAGCATATGTGGGTAGTAGTCTACATTTCCCATCATGCATTGCTGACATCTACTCCATACTGTCCTCCTCCACCTGTATTTCCCTGACTACTCTAGTGCAGGATATATTGTGCTCCCTCACTGCTGAGCCTATTACATTAGTTCCTTGTTCTCAGACTGTTTCATGCTGCTGGTACAGACTGAGTGAGCCTGGGCCACTGCTGCTGGTACAGACTGGGTGAGCCTGGGCCACATCAAGTAATTATCTGGGGGCTGCTACTGGTACAGACTGGGTGAGCCTGGGCCACTGCTACTGGTACAGACTGGGTGAGCCTGGGCCACATCAAGTAATTATCTGGGGGCTGCTACTGGTACAGACTGAGTGAGCCTGGGCCACTGCTGCTGGTACAGACTGAGTGAGCCTGGGCCACTGCTGCTGGTACAGACTGGGTGAGCCTGGGCCACATCAAGTAATTATCTGGGGGCTGCTACTGGTACAGACTGGGTGAGCCTGGGCCACTGCTACTGGTACAGACTGGGTGAGCCTGGGCCGCATTAAGTAATTTTGTAAAGATGCCTGTTACCAGATGCCCCTGTGCTGTTAAAGGGCCTGAACTAACTTGTGGGCCAAGGGGGGGGAGATTGGTTTACGGTGTTTTGGGGTGTCTGAGTCTCCGAGTGCACGACCTGTTAGTCCACTGCTGGCGTGGGCCACATTAACACTAAACTTTGCTGTCAAGTAGAGGGCTGCAAAATATCCTCTCGCAGGTGTCAATTGGCATGCGGGCCGCAAGTTTGAGACCCCTGCCCTAGAGGTTCATTCTTTGATAAGATGGTGTTCATAAATGAAGTATCACATTGACATGACTTTCCAGTGCACGATCTATCAATATTTAGATACAGAACCCTGATACTGTGAACATGGAACAAATCTGCAGAACTGCAGTGTAATAAATGAGTGGTGGTCGAATGCAGGGGTCACATAGCATTTTTAGGCCATGTTCACACAATCAAAACTGTCGTGATTAGTTGCTACAGGCAACAGAGATGGCTGGTAATTCCTATTTAGTAAAATGTTATTGTCAGAGTGTTATTGCTTTAAAATTTAAGTTCAAGGTCCAAAAAAAGTAGGCACATAACCTCAAGCTCCCAGCTAGACTTGAACACCCATAACTGCGAGTAGATCTGATGTGCTTGTCTTCAAGGGTTGCTTTACTTTCGCATCATTAGTAAAATATATAGAAATATGCATGTATTTGGATAAAATGATATTCTACTTGCCTGCGTATTATAAAGTGTAATAAGCATCCGCATCCGTTCCAGCCCATCTGGGTCTGCATAACATGGCCCTATAATACTACTCTTAATGAGAATAAAAAGAATTTTAGTGTCACTAATATCCATCAAATCTAACTGACCCACATTCGTAGGGATTTCTGAGGTTAATGCTGGTATTCTGGAAGCTTAGTGCTTTTATGTTTTTTTATTTTATTTAATCATGTTTTTTGTACCAACCTTTTATTTGCGTCTTAAGTTTTACTTAAAATAACTTGAAGCTAAATAATTTTCTTCAGTGTGTGTGACATGTCTCTCCGGTATATAAAGATAGATATTGTGGAGTTAACAAAGCATATACAGCTTGATCCATTTTTTACTTTATTATGGAAAATGTGTCCCTTTTACGTATTTGAAAGGCGTCTTAATCCCTCCATATACATGAATGTTTGGCTCGGAAGAATGTTATGGTGAGAGGAGGGTTAAGCTGCTGTCAGAAAAGGTGAACGTGAGAAAAGGAGGCTGCACTCACCAGGTAACTTCATCCGTGCTTTATTCAATGGGCAACATGGGGGACACGAAAAGCGGGTGCTTCCAAATAGGCGAGCGACATATTTTTCGCGCACTCAGTGCATCATCTGGCTCGTATAGTGTACCTCGCAAAAACACAACTTTTTAAATACTACTCCAAATTGAACTCACCTGTCAGGTGATTGCGGTTCCAGCGTGTACCTCCATTCGCCGCACCAGGCTGCTCTGCTGTCGGGTGGAAATTACGTCACCAAAAGCGCCGAGCCCCTTGCGCCACATGATCCGACACGTGATCGCTCAGCCCGCCCCATGGCTGAGGGAAATCCTCATACGTAGGGCTATGCCGGCGTCACGGATGTGCTGAACACGTGATGCTCTGTGCTAGGCAAATGATGGGACGCCAACCAGTCCGGCAGCTGCCAGCGCTCGGGGGGGGGGAATGCTGAATGCCGGTCCGTGCTATAAAACCAAAGCCGCAACATAGGAGGGTGTGAATTGCAAGTAATACATGATGTCCGCTACCTGAGGAGAATATACATAGAACTTAAAAAATTTAACAATTTACATATACAAAGTAGGAGCATCAGTATTTCTGCCATGGCTTATCTACCAAAGAAAAAAAAGATTGGGCAGTTAAAATTTTACATGCTCAATTCTTTTCTCACATGGCATCATATGTCGGGGGGGAAAAAGTTGGGAGCCCCTATAAACAATACTTCATTGGCCGTTTATCTGCCTTTTTTCTAATGTACTTTGTGACCTTTAGGTTAGGCCATTTTTAATACATTGACTCTTGTTGAGCACTTCACCCTCCTCGTGTTTACATTTAATGTTTATTGCAAAAGGTTGTACATGTAGCAGTGTCTGTGCATGTATTGTATTTCCGTTTTTGTTCCATTGAATGAGACAAAGCTCGTATAAAAATAAATGTTTTCCCTTAAAACTTAGGGCTTCCGTATAGCAAAGACAGTACATCATTGTGTGTGTGCTTTATAGCAGCTACTACGAATGGGAGGTAAAAGACAGAATGGTGTCCATATACTAACAGAATCTCCAGGGAGTGCAGCCTTAGGCTATGTTCACTTTATGGAATACCAAATTTCCTCTTCGAAAATTCCACTGTGTGAATGGGTAAGAATTCCATTGATCATAATGTGGCCCTGATTTATCTATAAATGTGATAAAAACTGGAGCGAATGTGTCTACAGCAACCAATCACAGCTCAACTTTCACTTTATCAGAGCTTGTTATCTGAGCTGTGATTGGTTATGGGCCAAATCTCTCCAGTTTTTCTCACACATTTTGATACCTCAGGGCCATTAATGTTCTTTAAATTTTGGCACAATTTCCAGTGGAATTCCACTCAGAAATGTTGCTGTGCAAAAACTTATGAAGTGACAGGGGACATGTGTACAGATTTCTATGCACAGTGGAGCAAAAAAGAATTTAGTCAGCCACCAGGTTCACCCACTTAAAAAGATGAGAGGCCTGTAATTTTCATCATAGGTATACCTCAACTTTGAGAGACATAATGAGAAAAAAAATCCATAAAATCATTGTCTGATTTTTTAAGAATCAATTTGCAAATTAGGGTGGAAAATAAGTATTTGGTCACCTACAAACAAGCAAGATTTCTGGCTCTCACAGACCTGTAACTTCTTCTTAAAGAGTCTCCTCTGTCCACCACTCGTTACCTGTATTAATGGCACCTGTTTGAACTTATCAGTATAAAATACACCTGTCCACAACCTCAGTCACATTCTAGACTCCACTATGGCCAAGACCAAAGAGCTATCGACACCAGAAACAAAATTGTAGACCTGCCCCAGACTGGGAAGACTGCATCTGCGATAGGCAAGCAGCTTGGTGTGAAGAAATCAACTTTGGGAGCAATTATTAGAAAGTGGAAGACATAAAAGACCACTGATAATCTCCCTTGATCTGGGGCTCCACGCAAGAACTCACCCTGTGGTGTCAAAATGATCACAAGAACGGTGAGCAAAAATCCCAGAACCAGTACATGACCGGGCCCGTGTGAAGTTTGCTAGAGAGCATTAGGATGATCAAGAGTATTGGGAGAATGTGTAATATGGTCAGATGAAACCAAAGTAGAACTTTTTGGTAAAAACTCAACTCGTCGTCGTGTTTGGAGGAGAAAGAATGCTGAGTTGCATCCAAAGAACACCATACCTACTGTGAAGCATGGGGGGTGAAAACATCATGCTTTTGGGCTGTTTATCTGCCAAGGGACCAGGATGACTGATCCATGTAAAATAAAGAATGAATGGGGCCATGTATCATGAGATTTTGAGTAAAAACATCCTTCCATCAGCAAGGGCATTGAAGATGAAATGTGGCTGGGTCTTTCAACATGACAATGATCCCAAACACACCACCCGGGCAATGAAGGAGTAGCTTCGTAACAAGCATTTCAAGGTCCTGGAGTGGCCTAGCCAGTCTCCAGATCTCAACTCCATAGAAAACCTTTTGGAGGGAGTTGAAAGTCCTTGTTGCCCAGCGACAGCCCCAAAACATCACCTCCTAGAGGAGATCTGCATGGAGGAATGGGCCAAAATACCAGCAACAGTGTGAAAACCTTGTGAAGACTTACAGAAAACATTTGACCTCTGTCATTGCCATCAAAGAGTATATAACAAAGTATTGACATAACTTTTATTATACATAATTTTGTTATTGACCAAATACTTATTTCCGATCATAATTTGCAAATAAATTCTTTAAACATCAGACAATGGGATTTTATGGATTTTTTTTCCCTCATGTCTCTCATAGTTGATGTATACTTATGATGAAAATTAAAGGCCTCTCTCATCTTTTTAGGCGGGAGAACTTGCACAATTGGTGGCTGACTAAATACATTCATGTATATTTGTTAGGCTATGTTCACACGCTGCAGTTGAGCAGCATTTTTTAATTGTCAAAGTATAATCAGCCTTGCAAAACTGAAGCAATTATTAGAATAGACTGTATTTTCTGAGGCAGTTACCTAACAGGATGGTAATTGCTTCAGGAAATACACATACTATGCTAATATTTGTGTTATCATAGTAAGGCTGGGTTCACACTACGATTTGTATTTACGGGTCCCGTATACGGCTGGGAGGAGGGGTGGGCGGGGCTTAATTGCGGCGCCCGCACTCAGCCGTATTCGGGAACCGTAGTTAATGTATGTCTATGAGCCGACCGGAGTGAACCGCAGCCTCCGGTCGGCTGCTTTTTCGGCAGTATGCGGTTTCCCGACCGCAGGCAAAAATGTGGTCGACCAATCAGCTATCGGCCTGAAATTTTCTTCATTATATTAAATGTTTTTGCTAATGACGGGTACAATTTAAACTCCTTCACTGTAATAGAATTGTATATTGGTGCAACACTACCTACTTCTGCTGTTCTAAAACGTGAGTACGGTTGTGTTCATACACTACAGTTGAATTCCCTTTTTTGCCTAAAATATAAAACGGGCTTGTGGTCGACCACATTTTTGCCTGCGGTCGGGAAACCGCATACGGCCGAAAAAGCAGCCGACCGGAGGCTGCGGTTCACTCCGGTCGGCTCATAGACATACATTAACTACGGTTCCCGAACACGGCTGAGTGCGGGTGCCGCGATTAAGCCCCACCCACCCCTCCTCCCAGCCATATACGGGAACCGTAAATACAAACCGTAGTGTGATCCCAGCCTAAGCCTGTTTTATATTTTAGGCAAAAAAGGGAATTCAACTGTAGTGTATGAACACAACCTTACTCACGTTTTAGAACAGCAGAAGTAGGTAGTGTTGCACCAATGTACAATTCTATTACAGTGAAGGAGTTTAAATTGTACCCGTCATTAGCAAAAACATTGAATATAATGAAGAAAATAACATTATATGTATACTTATAATATACATTGGTTAAAAAAGTGTATGTTTTTGTTAGGGATCGACCGATATTGATTTTTTTTTTTAGAGCCAATACCAATAACCTGTGAACTTTCAGGCCGATAGCTGATTACTTATACCGATATTCCGTGCATTTTAATCCCCCCCCCCCCCAAATATCCTTGGTAAAATGAGGGTGTGTATGTGTGCGGGCATACCCTGATAAACTGTTTCTGGCCCCGCAGAAGCCGCTGCAGATCAATGATTTAGAGCGGGCGCTTTAAATCAATGAACTGCAGCGACTTTTGCGGGGCCAGAGACCGCCGCCACCCGCTTCTCTCCTCCTGCCTGTCCTGGGGTCCTGAGTCCAACCACTGCCGCTGCCCGATTGCCTCCCCCTTTCCCGATTTTATAATTACTTGTTCCTGGGGTCTGTGCTACTTCTGGCTCCGGCGGCGTCCTGAGCTGTCACTGTACGCCGGGCCACTGACGGTGACGTCGCGTTGAGGACGTCACTCGTCATTGTGCAGCGCACAGCAACAGCGCAGGACGCCACAGGAGCCAGAAGTAGCGTGGACCCCGGGAACAGGTAATTTATAAAATCGGGGATGGGGGAGGCAATGGGGCGGCGGCGGTCTCTGGCCAGAGGATAGGCAGGGGGTGGCAATCGGGCAGCGGCAGTGGTTGGACTCAGGACCGGAGGACAGGCAGGGGGAGAGAAGCGGGCGGCTGCAGTTTGTTGATTTAAAGCACCGGCATTATCGGCAAGTTAATTGCCAATACCGATAACTTAGAAAATCGTGAATATCGGCCAAACCGATAATCGGTCTATCACTAGTTTTTGTCCCTGCAGCTATTATAGGAAGTTAGGGTGGGCAAGAAGGGCTCTGTGCAGTGAGGCTCTGTGACACACTCCCAGCTCCTACATCAGGATGATTGACAAGCCAGGAGCCTGCACAGAGCCCTGCTTGTCCTGCCATCACTTCCTGTATTTGGACTCCTCATAGACACACAGGCAGTAGCTGCAGGGACAGCAGTTTTTTACCAAAAAGATACATTTTTTTTTTCTTTTTTACCAATGTACACTATAACTATACATATAATAGTATTATCTACATTATATAAAAAGTTTTTGCTAAAGACAGGTACTATTTAAGCATGCATGGGATAAGCATAAAGCTATCATTCATATAAGATAGGGCCAGGGACTATTGATAGTATTCAGAATATTGGGCAGACTAGATGGGCCAAATGGTTCTTATCTGCTGACATGTTCTATGTTTCATCAAAGACCCCCCCCCCCCCCCCCCCGTGGCTTTTCAGTTTAAGTAATATATCTAGGAGTGATAGTCTTATTTAAATATATATATATTTTTTTTAAACCTATCTGTAGAGCAGCCGGAACCTAGGTCTTATTCCAGAAGTGGAGTAAGTTGAGCAGAGTCTCTGCATTACGCACCATTATTAGTTTATAGAAGACTTTGTGGATCTTTGTTGGGGATACCTTTTACATGTGATTAAAAAATCTGCTGCAAATTGTCTGTCTGGTTTTCGACATGAACTTGTGGCAGAATCCATGTTACACATACAGATTTTGTTGTGGATTTGCATGGAAACAGGAACGCCACATGGATATAATTTTTGTTTTAGATGTTATCTGCTCGGCTGGGGTACTGCAAATATACACAGAAAATCCACATCATTAACAGTGCATATGGATATACTGTACCCTAATCCTTAGGTCTTCAAAGGTGAAAATGTTACCCATAGCATCCGATCACCTCTGAGCTGTCCTCTTTTTAATCTGATTTCAGTTTCCCTTATAAAGTACCTTTCCTTCTGTATTTTTGAATGGATGGCGATTTGTGTATTTGTTTGTCCTCTTCAGACAATACGTTTTCTGAACAGTTGCTGTCTCTTCCAGGAAATCAAGACTCAGGGTCACTACAATCATGGTTACAGCACGGAATCCATGGGACGTAAAAGCCACATGGACGACTATAGTACATGGGATATTGTCAAAGCCACACAGTAAGTATGTCTGCATAGTGTGCTTACGTTTCAGGGTTTTAACTATGAACATAGGTGCTGCTTACATTGACCTAATCATGGCTTCCATTTATATAGTGTCAATGACTCAGCCTGACCTATCCCAATGACTTATAATACTTCTGTCAGTGGTCTGTTTTTTAGTTGGATAGAATGGCTCATCATACAAAATTATTAGTTACCAAAGAGTGACAGAAATCAAAAGTTTTAAGAGCACTGCTATAGATGTGTTTTAGTCCTTAAATAGACAATAGGAATGAAGCTGTCAGGGTTGGTATTCTAGAGGCATTGTCTCACAGCTGCCTTACATTGCATTTTAATAGCTAAACTAACAGACCATCAGATAACGAGAATAATAATAATGGGTAATATCCCCATCTAAGAATATAACAATGCTACTTTTCCATGGCCCCTTATTTGTTTGCCTACATGTGGCCATGTCCATGGGCTAAGGTATTAAATAATGCCATCCTGTATTCTGTTGGCCTTTTTACGCATCAGCTGTAAATACAAAGCACCTGTCTGCCCGTCAGGATAGGCAGCTTTTGGTAGCATGAGAATATGCTGCTGGAAGGCCATGACTTTCTGCTACTATTGTGCAGGGATCCATATATAATGTATGAATTGGATTAGCGCTGAGGGTGTTATGTGGATAAAAGACCTCAGTACTTTGGACCGGACTACAAAACCGACTGCAACACATTTCTGGGTATGTAGGCGAACAACTATGGCACATAGCTAAAGACATTGAAACATGATAAATATAAGATTATATATTACATATAACTATCATCTGTCTATATAATAATATCTATATTAATGTTAACTCTCCAAGACTGATGACTAGTGAGATCATGGCTCGCTGTGTATGAATATATTAAATAGTGCCTGTTATCAGTTAAAAAAAACTGATATGTTATAGATTAGCCTATTTGAATTACTTTTTAATATACTTCTTAATAAAACTTTGTAACATTATGTGTTAAATTGACCCCTAAAAGTTTGGCCACCATGGGCGGTCCTTCTAGTCCTGCTTGCAGATTGTCTCCTGCAGCATCCTGGTATAGAAAAAAAGTCAGGAAATGCAGGCAGGACTTCAGCTCAGCACAGTGTATAGAGTGTACAGTAGTGCTCAGATAGCTGGGGGGGATGCGGCCTCAGCCAGTCACATCTCACACTGAATTGCCCTGGGCTCTGTGTAGCAGAGTGAGGGAGGAAGTTCTCCCCAGCAGGCATGACATCATATAAAACCCTGCTGGGGAGAACGTCCCTTCCCCGTCTGTGGAGCTCACTGAGACTGAGCAGAAAATACAGAACAATATCAAGGTAGAAAATGAAAAAATTATAAAAATGAAGGCAGGGGGTGGTTTATCATGATGGGAGAAGTGAACTGGGAAAAAATTCATCAAGATCATGACAGGTACTCTTTAAACAATTAAGACTGTATAAGTCTCATCATGATATCATTTGTAGGGGTGTTCTGCTAATAAAATATTACTAAAGATTATGATGAACCATATCACAGACTTTACTCTAAAGGATAAGTAATGGTAACCATGACTTGTCTCTTGCTTTTTACTCTTGTAACTTATTCACTAACCACATGGAGTATATTGCACTGATGGGAGCTGCTCTATAGTGATACATGATACTTGCTTGGTTAAAATTTTGGGAGGAAAGAGGGGCCTTGTTTGTACATTAACCCTCTATGTAAATAAATATTATCTTGTATTGCAGCTGTGGTTTTTTTTCTGCTGTAAGCCTTAGAGGGGTTATCAAGGAATAGAAAAACACAGCTATTTTATTTATTTTCAAAAACAGCTCCGTGTCTGTCTACAGGTTGGGTGTGGTTTTATAACTTGGCTTCATTAACTTCAATGGAACGGAGCTGCAGAACCACACCCAACCTGGAGACAGACAGGGAGCGTTTTTTCAAAGAAAGTAGCAGTTTTTTTCTATTTCTGGATAACCTCTTCAAGTCCTCCATGATCAGGATAGATGGACAGCATAACATTTTAGATTTTTTTTTTTTTTTTTTTTTTTTTGTTATAAATATTATGGGGGAAAAAAGTGTATATAGATGTGTAGATGGCAAAGGTGGGACATCCCTTAAAGTGTACCTGTCGTCAACAAAAACGTTTTATATAATGTACATAATACCATTATATGTATATTTATGATATAAATTTGGTTAAAAATTGTGTATATTTTTGGGTGAAAAAATGTTGTCCCTGCAGCTATTGTCTGTGTGTCTCTATGAGGAGTCCAAACATAGGAAGTGATGGCAGGACAAGCAGGGCTCTATGCAGGCTCCTGGCTTGTCAATTATCCTGATGTATTAGCGAGGAGCATGTCATAGAGCCACAGTGCACACTGTCCTGCTTTTTCGTGGTGCACAGAGCCCTGTTTGTCCACCTACACTTCCTGTATTTGGACTCCTCATAGAGACACACAGGCAATAGCTGCAGGGACGAAAATATACACATTTTTTAATCAATGTATATTACAGATATACATATAATGGTATTATCTACATTATATAAAAAGTTTTTGTTGATGACAGGTATACTTTAAATGCCATTTTCTTATAAACCCCATTACAATGAGTACCTTGCATTAGCAAAGATAATGCTTCATCTTGTACTTTAAATGTTATGCACTATGTGTTTCTGTCATCTAATTTCTTCCCCCTTTTATTTCCTCTTCAGGTATGGAATCTACGAGCGCTGCAGAGAGCTGGTGGAAGCAGGCTATGATGTGCGACAGCCTGACAAAGAGAATGTTACTCTGCTTCATTGGGCTGCCATTAACAATAGGATAGATCTAGTGAAGTGAGTATAACATCAGAACGGTGGCATCCTTGTCACATGAGTTTTCAGCAAGGAAAGTTGCCAGAAACAGGGGAAGACTACTGTCTGCACCCTTCACAATCAAGCAAATATATTCCTCCATTCTGTATTCAATTGTAATATTATTGGTCTATTATTAGGAAAGGCCATCTATATGAGATGGGTCTGGCACCCCAGTGATTGGCTGATTAAAGGGAACACAATCCACTGGTGAGAGCTGCTGGGATGTTTACCAGAAACTGCGCTGCATTTTGGAGTGACTGCGTGCGGTACTGTAGCTCAATCAAGTGAATGGGGCTGGACTGCAATGCTAGGCACAGCTCCTACAAAATGAGTTGTGTCTGGTAAAACAATAATAATAATAATTAATAATAATATTTATTATTATTATCTGCAGTGCATTACACCGTTTTAATCAGCCGCTTAGTTGAGGTGCTTCATACTTAAAGCAGAACTCCAGTACTAAACCATTTATCCTCTATCCACAGGATAGGGTATAAACTCCAGTACTAAACTACTTATCCTCTATCCACAGGATAGGGTATAAGTGTTTGTTCTCCTGCCCAGCGCCCACCGCTCCATACACAGAGAGGTGTTGACCCCTAGTAAACCCGCTGCCTCCATGCATCTCAGTGCGAGAGCCGGAGATACATGAGTACATGGCTTTGGCTCTCCCATAGAGATGTATGAAAATCATGTGCCGACCCCCGCTCCGTGCACAAGGAGAGCTGGAGTGTTGTGCAGAAGATCACAGGGGGTACCAGTGGTCGGACCCCCCACGATCAGGCACTTTTCTCCTATACTTTGGATAGGGGATACATTTTCCTAAACTGGAGTACCCCTTTAATGATA
This sequence comes from Hyla sarda, assembly GCF_029499605.1. NCBI lineage: Eukaryota > Metazoa > Chordata > Amphibia > Anura > Hylidae > Hyla > Hyla sarda. Next base: position 262,760,371 of record NC_079192.1, on the reverse strand, counting down.
GGCTTCCCGTCCATATGTCCTTCTAGGATACATGGAAAGGGGTTGTCTTTATGGGGATTACTGTTAATGGGATTAGATTTTTAAAAAGCATGACATTAAGTAAACAAATATTTCTCAATTTGCAGGTTCTACATATCTAAAGGTGCTATTGTGGACCAACTGGGAGGTGATTTAAACTCCACTCCTCTGCATTGGGCTACAAGGTAAGATTACAGGTCAGGGAGGCTGCATATGCTATTGTTTTACAGGTAATGCCAAAGCTGAATGCTATATTTTCTTTTGACCTGCTCCGTCATTGGAGCAGAACGATGAATCAAATTAGCACCGCACACACAAAAATATAAGGGGGCTCAGCTTTAAATACCATTTAGATATACCGGGGTGCTACTAGGGGTGTTGGAACAAACCTGTAACACCACAGGAGAAAAAAGAACATTGCCAATAATGATAAATTATCTGTAGAAAATAACTTTATTGCACAGAAGTAATAACAAGAAATACAAGGACGAGCAATTTAAAAACACTTAAAATACCCAATCATTTTGGGCAACCCTAAGCACTGGGGGGGAGGGGGGCGTGTATGAAGAAAATCTAAAGTTTTTAGTATTTTTGGACATGTTGGACACTGATCATTCTGAAGTATTGCTACACATTTATTTTACTGATTGTTACAGTCTTAACATGAAATGTGTATATAATTAAGCTTTTATTTAATAAGCCTTAATTATTGTAAATATTTTTTTTTTATGGATTCTATATCTATGTGACGTTACATTAGCATGTGTGCTAGTAGTATATCCTGACAACATTAAATATACCAGACAGTCCTGGAGTTTTTTTGTTGGACCCTGGGCTCTCTGGCCATACAACCTATGGGCCCTGATCATGCTGACACCTGCTGTAATCGTGATATATTTTTTTAAGGACCTCCTAATACATCCTTGTTGTCTTTCAGACAGGGTCATCTCTCCATGGTTGTCCAATTGATGAAATATGGTGCCGACCCCTCACTTATAGATGGAGAAGGCTGCAGCTGTATTCACTTAGCTGCCCAGTTTGGGCATACCTCAATTGTGGCCTATCTTATAGCAAAGGGACAGGTATGTACCATTTGTTTACATATATCTTATGATACTTTATTTTTGGGAATACAATTTGGGGAGTTCCTATTAAAAAATCTGCCGTATATACTCAAGTATAAGCCGACCCGAATATAAGCCGAGGCCCCTAATTTTACCCCCAAAACCCAGGAAAAGTTATTGACTCTACTATAAGCCTAGGGTTTGAAATACATCATCCCCCCCCCCCTTGTCATCATCCAGACCCCCGTCATCATCCCCCCCCTTCATTATTATCACCGCCTGTCAATCCCTTCATCAGTGGTCTTCATCCTGCTGACCTCCAGATGTTGCAAAACTATAACTCCCAGCATGCCCAGACAGCCATCGGCTGTCCGGGCATGCTTGGAGCTGTAGTTTTGAAACATCTGGAGGTCCGCAGGTTGAAGACCACTGCGGCCTTAGTCATCATCCAGACCCCGTCATCATCCCCCCCCCTTCATCATCACCCTCTGTCAATCCCTTCATGAGTGGTCTTCAACCTGCGAACCTCCAGAGGTTTAAAAACTACAACTCCCAGCATGCCCGGACAGCCATCGGCTGCCCGGACAGGCTGGGTGTTGTAGTTTTGAAACATCTGGAGGTCTGCAGGTTGAAGACCACTACGGCCTTCGTCATCATCCAGCCCCCCCCCCCACCTTTTTGTTTTGTACTCGCCTCCCCTCGGCGGGACGTTAGGGTGAGCTGCAGGGACCGTCCGGTGGGCATGGTTAGTCATTGTTGGCGGTCCATTTTCACCGGGGGGGGCTCTTCTCCGCGCTTCGGCCCCGACCCGGAGTAGTGACGTTGCCTTGACGACGACGCACAGGGACATGCGCGTGAAGGTACCTGTGCGTCGTTGTCAAGGCAACGTCACTACTCCGGGGCCGGTGAAAATGGACAGCCCGCGACGACTAACTATCCCCACCGGACGGTCACTGCAGCTCACCCTAACGTCCCGCCTAGGGGAGGTGAGTACAAAACAAAACGGGTGGGGGGGGGCTGGATGATGACGAAGGCCGCAGTTGTGTTCAACCCGTGGACCCCCAGAGGTTTCAAAACTACAACACCCAGCATGCCCGGACAGCTGATGGCTGTCCGGGCTTGCTGGGAGTTGTAGTTTTGCAACATCTGGAGGTCTGCAGGTTGAAGACCACTGATGAAGGGATTGACAGGCAGAGTTCACTCGAGTATAAGCCGAGGGGGGGCGTTTTAAGCACGAAAAATCGTGCTGAAAAACTCTGCTTATACTCGAGTATATACGGTATATGCTAAATGGAATATTGTTGTTTGGGCAACTTAGAACACCCTGCTTATGTTTTGTATGCAGACAAAACATTCTGCTTGTGACCACATTTATACTTTGTTCTGTAAGTTAAATAAGAATAATGTATTAAAAATTCAAGTTTTAATATGAACAAAACAGATATTGGGAGTTGTACAGGCTGGAAATGGCTACAAATTCTGGACTAGAATTCCCTTTGCTGTACTGTGAGGGGGTACTGAAGACTAATATTAGCACTTTATGGACTTGGTTTGAATAGTACTTTCAAAAACATTACATTTAATGTATCAAAATGTTTTTTACCTTTTTTATCTCTCTTGTCCAAAATAATTTCTGTTACATGTATAAACCAACAGAGGGTGCACGCGTCCTTTCTAGAAAGAATGTACAAGATACAAATGCATCTCTTTAACATGACTATCATTATGTTTTAGCAATAACAAAAAGAATCTCTCTTTGGTTACATTATCCTTAACTTATCTAACAACGGATGCATCTCGCCTCTCTGCAGCCCATGGAGAGCTAAAGAAAGGCGCTATATATATATATATATATATATATATATATATATATATATATATATATATATATATATATTAGAGAATGTATTTATATTATAAATTTTACATGCAACTTCAAATACAGGATTATTTTGTATTTGCTCTGATATATTACTGCTGTTTTTTTCAGGATGTAGATATGATGGATCAGAATGGCATGACTCCATTAATGTGGGCAGCTTATAGGACACATAGGTAAATACACTCATGCTTTAGCATATATTTATAATTTAAAGGGGGGCAGTGACCTCTGTTCTCAGGATCCGTGGGGAGATCTCAGCAGTCTGACCTTATCCTGTAGATGGGAGTAACTTTTGAACTTGGGATAAACCCTAAAGCAAAGCTAATAATTTAACACAATCCATCACTTATAGGGGTATTCCAGGAAAAAACTGGCTCCAGAAAGTTAAACAGATTTGTAAATTATTTCTATTAAAAAATCTTAATCCTTCCAATAATTATCAGCTGCTGAAGTTGAGTTGTTCTTTTCTGTCTGGCAACAGTGCTCTCTGCTGACATCTCTGCTTGTCTCGGGAACTGCACAGAGTAGAAGAGGTTTGCTATGGGGATTTGCTTCTACCCTGGACAGTTCCTGAGACAGGTGTCATCAGAGAGCACTTAGAGAGAAAAGAACTGCTCAACCTCAGCAGCTCTTAAGTACTGAAAGGATTAAGATTTTTTCATAGAAGTAATTTACAAATCTCTTTAACTTTCTGCAGCCAGTTGAGATATAATTTTTTTTTTTCCTGGATAACCCCTTTAACCCCTTAAGGACCCAGCCCAAATATACCTTAAGGACCCGGCCATTTTTTGCACATCTGACCACTGTCACTTCAAGCATTAATAACTCTGTGATGCTTTTACCTTTCATTCTGATTCCGAGATTGTTTTTTCGTGACATATTCTTCTTTATGTTAGTGTTAAAATTTTGTCGGTACTTGTATCATTTCTTGGTGAAAAATTCCAAAATTTGATGAAAAAAATTGAAATTTTTTTTAACTTTGAAGCTCTCTGCTTATAAAGAAAATGGATATTCCAAATAAATGATACATTTATTCACATATGCAATATGTCTACTTTATGTTTGCATCATAAAGTTAACATGTTTTTACTTTTGGAAGACACCAGAGGGCTTCAAAGTTCAGCAGCAATTTTCCAATTTTTCACAAAATTTTCAAAATCGGAATTTTTCAGGGACCAGTTCAGTTTTGAAGTGTATTTGAAGGGCCTTCATATTAGAAATACCCCATAAATTACCCCATTATAAAAAACTGCACCCCTCGAGTTTTCAAAATGACATTCAGTAAGTGTGTTAACCCTTTAGGTGTTTCACAGGAATAGCAGCAAAGTGAAGGAGAAAATTCAAAATCTTCATTTTTTACACTCGCATGTTCTTGTAGACCCAGTTTTTGAATTTTTACAAGTGGTTATAGGAGAAAAAGCCCCCCAAAATTTGTAACCCAATTTCTCTCGAGTAAGGAAATACCTCATATGTGTATGTCAAGTGTTCGGCGGGTGCAGTAGAGGGCTCAGAAGGGAAGGAGCAACAATTGGATTTTGGAGAGTGAGTGTTTCTGAAATGTTTTTTTGGGGGGCATGTCACATTTAGGAAGCCCCCATGGTGCCAGAACAGCAGAAAACCCCCACATGGCATACCATTTTGGAAACTACACCCCTCAAGGCACGTAACAAGGGGTCCAGTTAGCCTTAACACCCCACAGGTGTTTGACAACTTTTCGTTAAAATCGGATGTGTAAATGGGGGGGAAAAAAATTTCACACTAAAGTGCAGTTTTTCCCCCAAATTTACAATTTTTACAAAGCGTAATTGGAGAAAATGCCCCCCCAAATTTGTAACCCCATCTCTTCTGAGTATGAGAATATTCCGTTAGGACGTAAAATGCTTTGCAGGCGAACTACAATGCTCAGAAGAGAAGGAGTCACATTTGGCATTTTGAAAGCAAATTTTGCTGAAATGGTTTTTTGGGGGCATGTCGCATTTAGGAAGCCCCTGTGGTGCCAGAACAGCCAAAAATACCCACGTGACATACTATTTTGGAAACTACACCCCTCAAGGAACGTAACAAGGGGTCCACTGAGCCTTAACACCCCACAAGTGTTTGACGACTTTTCGTTAAAGTTGCATGTGTAAATGAGAATTTTTTTTTTTTTTTACTAAGATGCAGTTTTTGTGGGTGGGCAGGACAGGGAAAACAAAAGTTAATCCTGCCCCCCCCCCCCCCCCCCGCCCCCAGTCTGCTATTGGTCGTCGCCTCTGACGATCAATAGCAGACCAATAGCAGAGATAGGATGGGTGGCACCCCTGCCACCTCACTCCTATGCCTACAGGGGGATCGTGGGCGTCTTAGACAACCGCGATCCCCCTTATGTTCCGGGTCACCGTAGACCCGTATGACCCGGAATCGACGCAAATCGCAAGTGTGAATTCACTTGCGATTTGCGCCGATCGACGACGGGGGGGGGGGGCATTTGCACGGGGTGCCTGCTGATTGATATCAGCAGTCACCCCGGTCCCCTCCCGGCGCGCGGCGGCGACCGAAATTACCACGGGCGTATGGATACGCCCTGAGTCCTTAAGTACCAGGACGTCAAGGCGTATCCATACGCCCTAGGTCCTTAAGTGGTTAAAGGGGTACTCCCGTGGAAACCTTCTTCCTTTTTTTTTTCTTTTTTTTTTTTTTTTTTTAAATCAACTGTTGCTAGAAAGTTAAACAGATTTGTAAATCACTTCTATTAAAAAAATCTTAATCCTTCCAGTACTTTTTAGGGGCTGTATACTAAAGAGAAATCCAAAAAAGAAATGCATTCCTGTGATGTCCTGACCACAGTGCTCTCTGCTGACCTCTGCTGTCCATTTAAGGAACTGTCCAGGACAGGAGAAAATCCCCATAGCATACATATGCTGCTCTGGACAGTTCCTAAAATGGACAGCAGAGGTCAGCAGAGAGCACTGTGGTCAGGACATCAGAGGAAATGCATTTCTTTTTTGGATTTCTCTTTAGTATACAGCCCCTAAAAAGTACTGGAAGGATGAAGATTTTTTAATAGAAGTGATTTACAAATCTGTTAAACTTTCTGGCACCAGTTGATAAAAAAAAAAAAAAAAAAGTTTTTCACGGGACTACCCCTTTATCCCCTTGAGGATACAGCCCATTGGGCCTTAAGAACACAGCCCCACCTCACCTTTTAAGAGCCATAACTCTTTTTTTATTTATCCATTCACAGAGCCATATGAGGGCTTATTTTTTTGGCGCAACAAATTGTACTTTGTAATGACACCTTTCATTTTACTCTAAAATTTATGGCACAACCAAATATGGTAAAATGATACCCATGTTAACATGCTTTACTATTACTGTACTACTTTAAAAAAAACAAAAAAAAACTGCTCTATTCTGACCCCTAGAACCCCTTGTGTTGTGATCTCTAGTTTTTATTGCTTCTTCTGTTTCATATATGGGACTTTTTGATCACTTTTTATTTTATTTGTCTGGCAGGGGCTTTTTTTTACATAAATACATATTATTATTATTTTTTTTTTTACCTTTTATGTCCCCCTTGGGGACTATCTATAGCAATCATCAGATTGCTATTACTGATCACCGCTATGCATATGCATAGCACTGATCAGTAATATCGGTGATCTACTTCTCTGGTCTGCTAGAAGGCAGACCAAGGAGATCGCTGGGGCCAGCTAGGGGGCAGGTAAGGGGAACTCTGACGGCCATTATGTCTCATTGGACCCCTGCGATTATGCAACGCGTGGTCTGATGAGTCCCCCCCTCTAATCCCTGATAATGCCACACATGAAACAAGTGCAGCTCCTGTGCTTGCTTTATGTACAGGATTTAGTGTATATCCTAGTGCGTTAAGTGCCAGTGCACTAGGACGTACATTTATGTCCACTGTCCTTCAGGGGTTAATGTATATGTATTCTTTAAAAAAAAAACTTTCATTTGAATGAATTTTTTATTATTGCAATGTACTTATTTGATTAAAATGTTGCCTCATATTTTTTCGTGTGTGGCAGCCTTTACTATTCTATTCAGAGTGAAATCCCTCAGTGGAGATGTCTGACTGGTCTCCAGCCCCACTCTCTCCTCTCCTGAACAACCTTTTAAGCTAATTTATGACCAGACTAAATTTGACCTTTCATCCAGTCATCATTTAGCTAAGATTGTTATTATAATAATAGAATAGTTTAAGACTTTACAATTGTAAACAAGAGGGTAGAATATTATAACAGATGAAAAGGTATTCTTCTATATAATTAATATATGTAGTATTTGGTATGTTCAGTAATTTTGTTTTTGCTTTTGTAGCGTGGACCCCACAAGACTTCTGCTTACGTTTAATGTGTCTGTTAATCTTGGGGACAAATACCACAAGAACACTGCATTACACTGGGCTGTTTTGGCTGGAAATACTACAGTCATTAGTTTGCTTCTTGACGCTGGTGCCAATGTTGATGCACAGAATATTAAGGTAAAATTATTAGATATATTTATAAATATGTGTATATATATATATATATATATATATATATATATATATATATATATATATAATTTTTTTTTTATATATATACCTTGCTTGGGGTGCTGTAAAGATAAAGAAACAAATAAGTTATATGCACTGCTCCAATCCAATGCAGCTGTCTTTCTGGTTGGTCTTGGTACCTGCTCTCTAGTGCCCCCTATTTGTAATTTTATTAGTGATAAAGCTTGGGCCCCTTACGAATTCAGTATCATTCTGGGTGCCCCAAAATTACAGCCTTCCTGCTTAAATTCTGTTTTTCACCTCCAGGCTTTAGAGTCATGTAACATTACTGTGTCTAAAGATAGTTTGCTTTTCTTGTATAGGTAAAATAATGTTTATATACTTTGCATGTGTTTTGACAGGGAGAATCGCCGCTTGATCTAGCAAAACAGAGGAAAAATGTCTGGATGATTAACCATTTGCAAGAAGCGAGACAAGCAAAAGGCTATGATAATCCCTCATTCCTGAAAAAGCTAAAGGCAGACAAAGTAAGAAGAGACTTTGTGTATATTGGTGATAAAACTCTTGGCTATATATTTTAATGCCAGTGGTTGTTGAAGTAGATGAAAACTTTTGGGCGTTAGAAAAACTCATTTTGTAGAAAAGTGTTATGATGGGGAAAAAACACACACCACACAATTCTGAGTCTGACCCTTCTGCTGCGATAGAAATAAAACCGGGTTTAAAAATGTCTACAACCTGCATGGTGTGTTATATTGAACACATATGATTATAGACTTGGATGGAGAATATTAGGAATAAGCTGGGTGCCTTTTAATGTGTGCAAGGCATCATGATATCTGAGGATTACCCACAGATTTTGGGTAGCACTGTACAGCCCAGTGTCAGAAAGCTGGGTTTGCATCCGGGATCTTGGTTCTTCCAACGGGACAATGATCCCAAACATACGTCAAAAAGCACAGTGAAAAGAAGAAAGGCTCTGTGACTCACCATGCTGCAGATAAACTTCTCTTTAATCTAAGAGGTACAACCACGTACACATCAAGGCAAGGGAGGGCATGGAGGACTGTGCAGTTTCGTGCCGACTTGGCACTTCTTCAAGCTGCTTGCACCAAAGTGAAAGTAGCTTGAAGAAGTGCAAAGTCGGCACAAAACCTTGCAGTCCTACCCGCACCCCCTGCCTCTCTCCATGCCCTCCCTTGCCTTGATGTGTACGTGGTTGTACCTCTTAGATTAAAGAGAAGTTTATCTGCAGCATGGCGAGTCTCCGAGTCTTTCTTCTTGTCACTTTGCATTGAATGGACTTGATATACTCACAGTACCACCTTAGATGACTAAAACAGCCCAGGATCCACACATGCAGACTGCCTGTAACATTAGCTCAACATTTTCAGTGGTGTCAAACACCGTTCACTCCTTTTAACTATAATATGTCAAAAAGCCCCCAGAAATGGATGGCAATAAAGTGCTGGAGAGTTCTGAAGTGGCAGCAATGAGTCCAGATCTAAATCCCATTGAACACCTGTGGAGAGATCTTAAAATTGCTGTTGGGAAAAGGTGCCCTTCCAATAAGAGAGACCTGGAGCAGTTTGCAAAGAAAGAGTGGTCCAACATTCCGGCTGAGAGGTGTGAGAAGCTTATTGATGGTTATAGGAAGCGACTGATTTCTGTAATTTTTTGCAAAGAGTGTGCAACCAAATATTAAGTTAAGGGTGCCAATAATTTTATCCAGCCAATTTTTGTAGTTTGGTGTGACATTCTGTCCTATTTGCTTTTTTTCCTAACTTTTTTGGTTTAGTGGGAATACACACAAAGGGAATAAACATGTGTTACTGCAATCCTTTTATGTGAGAAATACTTCCTTTTCTAGAAAAATTTCAGGGGTGCCAACATTTACGCCTATGACTGTATGTGTTTGTGTTTTGGGCACCATACCTGGGACTGATGGTCCCTTTTTTTGGTTGGCTAAATGTGCTGCTTTCAGTCTTCTTGTAGAAGTCCCTGTTGCCTTCGAACTTCCACCCGATGCTTAATGGAAGATAGTCTCCTGTTTTTCTCCGGGTCTTTCTAAACCACTGTTGTCTGAACACACATTGTTTGCATTTTTTGCAGCACTTTTGTATGTTGTAAGCATTGTCGTCTCTTTTGGACTGATTTTTTTTTTTTTGAGTTATGCAAAATGGCAAAACCTTTACATAAATATATATTATCTTAGCTGCAAGCTGTCACCTCAATCACAAACTGGTATATCTGGTTTATTGCTATAATTTATTTTAAAGGTATTATGTGGCATGTAATTTATCTGTCAGACTGGCTTTCCACTTCCTGGTTCTGTCTTAACACAAGAAAATGTCCGATCAGCCTGACCCCTCCAACATAATCACTGGACAGCCCCTTTAATAAAATAAGTTTTTGTTTCCTTTTACCTTTTGTGTATAAGTTCTTGTTTGCTTTCTGTCTTTATGATAAACATTAATAAAAGAAATATGAACAAAATAAATGATAAATTCTGGTTTAATTTAGCTTTGTTTTCTTTCTTTTTTTTCAGGAATTCCGTCAAAAAGTAATGCTAGGAACACCATTCCTGGTGATCTGGTTGGTTGGGTTCATTGCTGATCTTGATATTGATTCCTGGTTAATCAAGGGACTCATGTATGGTGGAGTTTGGGCAATGGTGCAATTCTTATCAAAGTAAGTAAACCTGTAACCATTACAGGTGTGAAAGATGAAACCTAATTTTACACTTTTTTGGTTATTATATGTAAAATTAATTATTATTATTATTTTTTGTTGTAAGACCTAGTTCACATTTGCATTGAGGCTCCATTCAAGGAGCACTGTTCGCACACATACACCGTTCAAATGACAGAAGTTGAGCGGAGAAAAAAACACTGCAGGTCTGTTTCCTTTTTCTGAAGAACAACAGACAGAAACCTGCGACCCCATTCATAGTCAGTGGGACCTGTTGGTGTCTGTTATGCAATGGATAGTCCAGCACCATTGTTTACCTTTTTAACAGACTCTGCGATAAAGCTCCCGAACTTCAATGCCGATGTGAACGTAGCCTAAATTTTTCCAAGACACTCCTCACCCATCCTCAGAATTCTCTTAGATCCCCATTGATTACGAAAACAGAGTAATATGCTTGTGGCCAAATGGAGCTGTCGTTGGACCTGCTGCAGCTTAATTTAACTGCATGGACCTGCTGAAGAAACTGAGCTCTGTACTTGGCTATCTGAAGCTAGATTCATATTGCATTTTGGCAGCTTGTCAGAGGTATTCATTGGCATTCTGCTGAAAACGGGATGCCGACGTATACTGAGGGCAGCGGATGCCTTAGTGACGCTGTCAGGGGTGTATGCGCTATTTTCAGTGGACTCCGCCCGCTGCGTTGTATAGCACATTTGTCCAGAACTGAGTCACTAGGTCTGACAGACTGCTAAAACGCAGTAAGAACCTAGACTTAGTCGGGCTCATACCTGTCTGCTTTTGATCACTTATCGCTATCCTGTGTAATGAATATATTTATAAATCTTGGTACAATTCCTTTAAGTTGCAGCTACTATGTAACATCGTAATGCTCAGCTTACACATTTTGAAGTTGTCCAACAAACCTCTATCCTTAGGTTCCCTTAGTTCTCAGAATGACAGTCATAATGGAGCACATATTTGAGGTTTTCATATCTTTTTGTTAAGTACAAAGAAGCTTAGAATCCTTCTAGAGATCTTGACGATATTGGTTTTATCTCAGCCTCTTCTGGTGTTTATCATATGTATACTATATAAACCAAACACACCCTCTATTTAGGGTTAGTCAGATGCAGATAATGCTGCGTGAAACTGGGGAATGCTCAATCCATTTGTATTGTCTGTAGATACAATAGTGTAGAGAGAGGTTTGCTGGCCAGTAGATGAAGGAATGTAGAGAAACAAACACACACCATCTAAAACACTATTTACTCCTCGACAATGTGTATGCTGGGAACACAGATAATGTGTCTCTTACTACCATGAGCCTTGGTAATAGTAAAACTAGAAAAAAAAAATAGAAGTAATTTATATATTTGGGTAGGGTCACACATGCCGTATTTTGCTGCATATTTTCTGCATCTGATTTTGATACCCATTGACTTTAAGGGGTAGGAAAATACGCAGCGACAAAATACAGCAAATGTGACCCTACCCTTAATCTGTGTAAAAGAAATAAAAATAAAAAATAAAATAAAGGTTTATTCACAGGGCATACCTAGCTCTATTGGATCCTGCCTGCCCTAGCTCTATTGGATCCTGCCTGCCCTAGCTCTATTGGATCCTGCCTGCCTGATCCTGCCCTAGCTCTATTGGATCCTGCCTGCCCTAGCTCTATTGGATCCTGCCTGCCCTAGCTCTATTGGATCCCGCCTGCCCTAGCTCTATTGGATCCCGCCTGCCCTAGCTCTATTGGATCCCGCCTGCCCTAGCTCTATTGGATCCCGCCTGCCCTAGCTCTATTGGATCCCGCCTGCCTTAGCTCTATTGGATCCTGCCTGCCTGATCCTGCCCTAGCTCTATTGGATCCTGCCTTCCCTAGCTCTATTGGATCCTGCCTGCCCTAGCTCTATTGGATCCTGCCTGCCCTAGCTCTATTGGATCCCGCCTGCCCTAGCTCTATTGGATCCCGCCTGCCCTAGCTCTATTGGATCCCGCCTGCCCTAGCTCTATTGGATCCCGCCTGCCCTAGCTCTATTGGATCCCGCCTGCCCTAGCTCTATTGGATCCCGCCTGCCTTAGCTCTATTGGATCCTGCCTGCCTGATCCTGCCCTAGCTCTATTGGATCCTGCCTTCCCTAGCTCTATTGGATCCTGCCTTCCCTAGCTCTATTGGATCCTGCCTGCCCTAGCTCTATTGGATCCTGCCTGCCCTAGCTCTATTGGATCCTGCCTGCCTGATCCTGCCCTAGCTCTATTGGATCTTGTGCCTTTCCTGAAAATTGTAAATGTCTGTGTTTCATGTGCAGATGGCACAAGGACATTTTAGTAGAGCGATGCACATATCGAAAATCGGAGCCTTTGTTCTTGGTCACTGTGGTTTCATGTTACACTTGTGGATGTTTTCATAAAATTTAGCAACAAAGCATAAGGTTTTGAAAACAAAAATGCATAAAAAGCTGTGTTTGTAGATAAACATCCGTCCTCAAAATGTAGTTTGAGGTGAGCAGTTATTCTTGTCACTCATGCCATTGCTTACATTCATGTATCATCGCAGATCTAAAATGCTTTGCCAGCCCCATGAGAGTAAACACGTATCCACAGTAGGAGGCAGAGGGTGATTTCAATGTGCCCTTGCTTCTGAGACCTTGGCCTTACAAAGCTATTGTGCTGGTGTTGGCACTGAAAACTAGGTCAGATTTATCCAAGCCTGGAATTAATTTGTACATACTCTTACCAGAATGTCAATGTTGTAAGCAGGTTGGTCAGACAGGGGTGTGTAAATATAGATGTGTTCATAAAATGCTAAGGTTTTTATTCTTTAGCTGCCCGGTGCAGTCAGTTCACATAATGCCATCTGTGCCACAGTTCACATCATGCCACACATGAACACAACCAGTTCACATGAGAGAATCCCTAAACTTCTTGTGGGAGGTTTGTACAATGATAAAGCATTTTTACACTTTATATAACATATATATTTGTATTAAGGTTATTTATTGTTTGTTTGCCTTCCTTCTTGTTTGGGTTGAAAAAAGATGGACGGGTGGATGGAATCAGTAAAGTTATTCCGTATTGAGCTGTAACAATATATTCTGTGAGATATATATATATTAGGGATCGACCGATTATCGGTTTGGCTGATATTATCGGCCGATATTCACGATTTTGGACATTATCGGTATCGGCAATTACCTTGCTGATAATGCCCCGCACCGCTCCATGGCGGCGGTCTCTGGCACCACAAAAGCCGCTGCAGTTCATTGATTTAAAGCGCCCGCTTTAAATCAATGATCTGCAGCGGTGTTGCCAGGGGGGATAAATAGCCGTTAACTTATATCGATATTCCGGTATAAATTATCAGCTATCGGCCCTAACCTCCACATCGGTATCGGCCCTAAAAAAACGAGGTCGGTCGATCCCTAATATATATATCCATCCTTTTGAGGAAATAAAAATAAAAAAAATCTGTGTTTAAGCTACAATATAATATATAGCTTTAAAGGGGTACTCCGTCCCTAGACTTCTTATCCTCTATCCCCAGTGGCAGGACCCCCGTGATCTCCTTGCTGCACCCGGTGTTCGTTTAGAGCATTGGGTGCAGCGCCTGAAGCTCATGATGTCACGGCCACGCCTCCTCAATGCAAGTCTATGGGAGGGGGCATGACAGACTTCATGCCCCCTCCCATAGACTTGCATTGAGGGGGCGTGGCTCTCACGACCCTCCGCCCCGCATCGCCAGTCATCCGGCATGGAGCGAAGTTTGCTCCGTGCACCAGATGTTTGGGGTTCCGTAGCCGAGATATAGGGGGTCCCCAGCGGTCAGACATCTTATCCCCTATCCTTTGGATAGGGGATAAGAGGTCTAGGGGCAGAGTACCCCTTTAATGCTAATCTATTATTACAAAAAAAAAGACTGCTGTGGGTTTAGTTTAGCGACATCTCCAAATAATACAGTGTTGTCCTTTTCTAGAACAGCACATCAGAACTGTCATTTTGGCTCTGTTAACACTTTGTTTCTTAACCACATTCAGGTTATATGTCTGAAAGCTCCTTAGGGGCTTATTCACCAATGTTGTTGTTTTTTTTTATATATACATTTTATGTGTATAGGCATATGTTCTGTATTTGTTGTATAGAATAGCAGAGTAGACTACACTATTCTGTGTATAGGGATACAGTTAAACATGCTTTCTGGTAATTTTTTTTATTACTTATTTCTTACAATTAGACTGTGGGGGTGGGGGACATATACCCATAGGTTAGCTTATGTTTCAACCTTTTTTGTCTTTTTTTTTTTGTATTTAGTTTGTTTGAAGGGATTTTTTAAGCAATGTATCGATTATGTATTTAACCTCTAAATTTGTATTAATTTATCATTGCAGGTCTTTCTTTGATCACTCAATGCATAGTGCTCTTCCCCTTGGGATATATCTGGCAACCAAGTTTTGGATGTATGTTACCTGGTTCTTCTGGTTTTGGAATGATATCCTTTCACAGAGACTTGTTTCTAAGACCATGTATTTCTACAAACTGTTAACCTACATTCTGTACCAATTGTAGTGTTAGGGTATGTTCACACTGCGGAATTCTGCGAGCGGGGATTCTGCCAGGCGGCGACCGCTGAAAATACTTTGGTGGTAAGACCGCGGGGCACTGCGCTGGCACTGGCTATACTCTCGGAATTCCGAGCAAAGAATGAACATGTTCTTTCTTTGCGCAGAACAATTTCAGCGGTGCCGCTGAAATTCTGCAGTGTGAATGGGTCTCACGGAAACCCATTTACACTGATGATAATGTTCACAGCATGGAATTCCGCAGTGTGAATATACCCTTAGATGTCATGTTTGCTAGTAGATCAGTTGGATAAGTAAACAGTATCATCTAAGTTTGGTGCCATGAACGGGGAGAGATGGGTGGGAGTTGAGCTAAAATTCATTTATAGAACAGTATAGTGCCGTTCATTTTTCTGTCAAGTCTAATATCTATAAAGCTTAATGCATTTTTTACCTAGTGCAGATGGTTTTTCTGTAAAGTTAGGCATGATCCTGCACAGCCGCTTCACGTCTGCGGTGATGTCTGTGAAAATGACATTTAGTTCCTGCAGCCGGCCTCGCATTCCCTCCTGTTTCCTATACTGTTTGACCTCTTATTTTATGTCTTTCATCCTGCTGACTCATAGCATTCAGTAGTAAGGCATTCTGTCTCTCCTCCAATTCTTACATCCGGCTGAAGACCATTAAGGCCTCACATAGTTAAATGATGACGTCTGTCTAGACATGTCTTGTGTGTTCTGTTGCCCTGTGAATCATATGTAACTATTGTCTGCCTGGCCCTTCTCTGCATTTATTTCCTTTTGGCTAGATATGGTTTATTTGATTAATGCATCAGTTCTTATGAACTCTGGGAGTCTAGAGGCTTTGTGATCAAAACTACCTTTTAGTAAGGGTTAATAATTTAAAATAATAGGACATAACGTAACCTGTCTTTACACACGGGCATGATGTGTTAGGTCATAACATTTATTTATTTATTTTTTTATATTTATTGTAGTTGGGTTAAGTACATATGCCTCAGCGAGAGATGAAAAAGAAAGGTGATAAGCTTGTTTCCATGACTCCCTTAGTAACTGAAGTACTCCTCTTAAAGGGAACCTATCACACTAAAAATGAAGTCCAATCTGCAGACATCCTGTTATAAAGCAGGGGGAGCTAAGCAGATTGATATATAGTTTTATGGTAAAAGTTTATGGTTAGTTAACCATAAACTTTTCTCATAAAACTATATATCAATCTGCTCAGCTCCTCCTGCTTTATAACAGGATGTCTGCAGATTGGACTTCATTTTTAGCATGATAGGTTCCCTTTAAAATGTATTTATTTATATAAATATCTGCTCATTCTGGGCTAAGTAGTCAAGTGAGCAGTCCTACTCAGTCATTGACAGCTGTCCGTGTATAAGTGAGCATATAGAAAAAGTTGTCAATCACTTAGTAGGACCGCCCTCTTGACTATTTAGCCTAGAAAGAGCAAAAGTTTACATCAGTAATGACAAGTTTTCGTGGAATTATACACCAATCTGCTCAGCCCCCCCCCTCCTCCCCTTCCACTATAACATGATGCCTGAAGATTAGTGTGCTTTTTTTAATGTGACCAGAGCATGTTCCTGAGTTGTCCACTGCTCTTTAATATCTTTAATCCACAGACAAAACAAAAGATACACAACAGGTTCTGACTAACAGAGTACAGAGAATCCTCAGTGATCTCACTTTTAAAGGAAAACTGTCATGTGTTTCTCCCGCACTATCCACAGGTACCGATGGATAGTGCGGGAGATGCTGAACATTTTGAGTCCTACCTTTCCCGGATGCGCTTCACCGTTTGCCCGTTATAGCAGGTTTTTTGTATATTTAAATTAGCTACTAACTGGCACGGGAGGGGGTTCCTGCCTTCATCTGGCACTGTGACGTAACCGCCGCCTGGCCCGCAGCACCGCCCGGCTAATGAATATTCATATAATGTCTTACACTCTCCTTCTCATACCGGCCGATACTTACATGTGCGGGATTTCCTACTTATACCCGGAAGCGGTCTTCATCGCTGCTTCATTAGTGCGGAGCAGCGCTGGAGTAAGGTTGTAGGCATGTTCATGTCTACCATCTATTAGCAATATAATGAAGCAGCGCTGGAGTAAGGTTGTAGGCATGTTCATATCTACCATCTATTAGCAATATAATGAAGCAGCGCTGGAGTAAGGTTGCAGGCATGTTCATGTCTACCATCTATTAGCAATATAATGAAGCAGCGCTGGAGTAAGGTTGTAGGCATGTTCATGCCTACCATCTATTAGCAATATAATGAAGCAGCGCTGGAGTAAGGTTGTAGGCATGTTCATATCTACCATCTATTAGCAATATAATGAAGCAGCGCTGGAGTAAGGTTGTAGGCATGTTCATGCCTACCATCTATTAGCAATATAATGAAGCAGCGCTGGAGTAAGGTTGTAGGCATGTTCATGTCTACCATCTATTAGCAATATAATGAAGCAGCGCTGGAGTAAGGTTGTAGGCATGTTCATGTCTACCATCTATTAGCAATATAATGAAGCCGCGCTGGAGTAAGGTTGTAGGCATGTTCATGTCTACCATCTATTAGCAATATAATGAAGCCGCGCTGGAGTAAGGTTGTAGGCATGTTCATGTCTACCATCTATTAGCAATATAATGAAGCAGCGCTGGAGTAAGGTTGTAGGCATGTTCATGTCTACCATCTATTAGCAATATAATGAAGCAGCGCTGGAGTAAGGTTGTAGGCATGTTCATATCTACCATCTATTAGCAATATAATGAAGCAGCGCTGGAGTAAGGTTGTAGGCATGTTCATGCCTAACATCTATTAGTAATATAATGAAGCAGCGCTGGAGTAAGGTTGTAGGCATGTTCATATCTACCATCTATTAGCAATATAATGAAGCAGCGCTGGAGTAAGGTTGTAGGCATGTTCATATCTACCATCTATTAGCAATATAATGAAGCAGCGCTGGAGTAAGGTTGTAGGCATGTTCATGCCTAACATCTATTAGCAATATAATGAAGCAGCGCTGGAGTAAGGTTGTAGGCATGTTCATGTCTACCATCTATTAGCAATATAATGAAGCAGCGCTGGAGTAAGGTTGTAGGCATGTTCATGCCTAACATCTATTAGCAATATAATGAAGCAGCGCTGGAGTAAGGTTGTAGGCATGTTCATATCTACCATCTATTAGCAATATAATGAAGCAGCGCTGGAGTAAGGTTGTAGGCATGTTCATGTCTACCATCTATTAGCAATATAATGAAGCAGCGCTGGAGTAAGGTTGTAGGCATGTTCATGCCTACCATCTATTAGCAATATAATGAAGCAGCGCTGGAGTAAGGTTGTAGGCATGTTCATGCCTACCATCTATTAGCAATATAATGAAGCAGCGCTGGAGTAAGGTTGTAGGCATGTTCATATCTACCATCTATTAGCAATATAATGAAGCAGCGCTGGAGTAAGGTTGTAGGCATGTTCATATCTACCATCTATTAGCAATATAATGAAGCAGCGCTGGAGTAAGGTTGTAGGCATGTTCATGTCTACCATCTATTAGCAATATAATGAAGCAGCGCTGGAGTAAGGTTGTAGGCATGTTCATGTCTACCATCTATTAGCAATATAATGAAGCAGCGCTGGAGTAAGGTTGTAGGCATGTTCATGTCTAACATCTATTAGCAATATAATGAAGCAGCGCTGGAGTAAGGTTGTAGGCATGTTCATGTCTACCATCTATTAGCAATATAATGAAGCAGCGCTGGAGTAAGGTTGTAGGCATGTTCATATCTACCATCTATTAGCAATATAATGAAGCAGCGCTGGAGTAAGGTTGTAGGCATGTTCATGCCTAACATCTATTAGTAATATAATGAAGCAGCGCTGGAGTAAGGTTGTAGGCATGTTCATATCTACCATCTATTAGCAATATAATGAAGCAGCGCTGGAGTAAGGTTGTAGGCATGTTCATATCTACCATCTATTAGTAATATAATGAAGCAGCGCTGGAGTAAGGTTGTAGGCATGTTCATGTCTACCATCTATTAGCAATATAATGAAGCAGCGCTGGAGTAAGGTTGTAGGCATGTTCATATCTACCATCTATTAGCAATATAATGAAGCAGCGCTGGAGTAAGGTTGTAGGCATGTTCATGCCTAACATCTATTAGCAATATAATGAAGCAGCGCTGGAGTAAGCTTGTAGGCATGTTCATGTCTACCATCTATTAGCAATATAATGAAGCAGTGCTGGAGTAAGGTTGTAGGCATGTTCATGTCTACCATCTATTAGCAATATAATGAAGCCGCGCTGGAGTAAGGTTGTAGGCATGTTCATGTCTACCATCTATTAGCAATATAATGAAGCAGCGCTGGAGTAAGGTTGTAGGCATGTTCATGTCTACCATCTATTAGCAATATAATGAAGCAGCGCTGGAGTAAGGTTGTAGGCATGTTCATATCTACCATCTATTAGCAATATAATGAAGCAGCGCTGGAGTAAGGTTGTAGGCATGTTCATGCCTAACATCTATTAGTAATATAATGAAGCAGCGCTGGAGTAAGGTTGTAGGCATGTTCATATCTACCATCTATTAGCAATATAATGAAGCAGCGCTGGAGTAAGGTTGTAGGCATGTTCATATCTACCATCTATTAGCAATATAATGAAGCAGCGCTGGAGTAAGGTTGTAGGCATGTTCATGTCTACCATCTATTAGCAATATAATGAAGCAGCGCTGGAGTAAGGTTGTAGGCATGTTCATGCCTACCATCTATTAGCAATATAATGAAGCAGCGCTGGAGTAAGGTTGTAGGCATGTTCATGCCTACCATCTATTAGCAATATAATGAAGCAGCGCTGGAGTAAGGTTGTAGGCATGTTCATATCTACCATCTATTAGCAATATAATGAAGCAGCGCTGGAGTAAGGTTGTAGGCATGTTCATATCTACCATCTATTAGCAATATAATGAAGCAGCGCTGGAGTAAGGTTGTAGGCATGTTCATGTCTACCATCTATTAGCAATATAATGAAGCAGCGCTGGAGTAAGGTTGTAGGCATGTTCATGTCTACCATCTATTAGCAATATAATGAAGCAGCGCTGGAGTAAGGTTGTAGGCATGTTCATGTCTAACATCTATTAGCAATATAATGAAGCAGCGCTGGAGTAAGGTTGTAGGCATGTTCATGTCTACCATCTATTAGTAATATAATGAAGCAGCGCTGGAGTAAGGTTGTAGGCATGTTCATGTCTACCATCTATTAGCAATATAATGAAGCAGCGCTGGAGTAAGGTTGTAGGCATGTTCATGTCTACCATCTATTAGCAATATAATGAAGCAGCGCTGGAGTAAGGTTGTAGGCATGTTCATGCCTAACATCTATTAGCAATATAATGAAGCAGCGCTGGAGTAAGGTTGTAGGCATGTTCATGTCTACCATCTATTAGCAATATAATGAAGCAGCGCTGGAGTAAGGTTGTAGGCATGTTCATGTCTAACATCTATTAGCAATATAATGAAGCAGCGCTGGAGTAAGGTTGTAGGCATGTTCATGTCTACCATCTATTAGCAATATAATGAAGCAGCGCTGGAGTAAGGTTGTAGGCATGTTCATGTCTACCATCTATTAGCAATATAATGAAGCAGCGCTGGAGTAAGGTTGTAGGCATGTTCATATCTACCATCTATTAGCAATATAATGAAGCAGCGCTGGAGTAAGGTTGTAGGCATGTTCATATCTACCATCTATTAGCAATATAATGAAGCAGCGCTGGAGTAAGGTTGTAGGCATGTTCATGTCTACCATCTATTAGCAATATAATAAAGCAGCGCTGGAGTAAGGTTGTAGGCATGTTCATGTCTACCATCTATTAGCAATATAATGAAGCAGCGCTGGAGTAAGGTTGTAGGCATGTTCATGTCTAACATCTATTAGCAATATAATGAAGCAGCGCTGGAGTAAGGTTGTAGGCATGTTCATGTCTACCATCTATTAGCAATATAATGAAGCAGCGCTGGAGTAAGGTTGTAGGCATGTTCATATCTACCATCTATTAGCAATATAATGAAGCAGCGCTGGAGTAA
This sequence comes from Hyla sarda, assembly GCF_029499605.1. Classification (NCBI taxonomy): domain Eukaryota; kingdom Metazoa; phylum Chordata; class Amphibia; order Anura; family Hylidae; genus Hyla; species Hyla sarda. Next base: position 262,739,563 of record NC_079192.1, on the reverse strand, counting down.
GGTTGTAGGCATGTTCATGCCTAACATCTATTAGTAATATAATGAAGCAGCGCTGGAGTAAGGTTGTAGGCATGTTCATGTCTACCATCTATTAGCAATATAATGAAGCAGCGCTGGAGTAAGGTTGTAGGCATGTTCATGCCTAACATCTATTAGTAATATAATGAAGCAGCGCTGGAGTAAGGTTGTAGGCATGTTCATGTCTACCATCTATTAGCAATATAATGAAGCAGCGCTGGAGTAAGGTTGTAGGCATGTTCATGCCTAACATCTATTAGTAATATAATGAAGCAGCGCTGGAGTAAGGTTGTAGGCATGTTCATGTCTAACATCTATTAGCAATATAATGAAGCCGCGCTGAAGACCGCTTCCGGGTATAGTAGGAAATCCCGCACATGCGCAGTATCGGCCGGGATGAGGAGGGGAGTGTAAGACATTATAAGAATATTCATTAGCCGGGCGGTGCTGCGGGCCAGGCGGCAGTTACGTCACAGTGCCAGATGAAGGCAGTAACCCCGTCGGTGCCAGTTAGCAGCTAATTTAAATATACAGAAAAACTGCTATAACGGGCGAACGGCGCAGCGCGTCCGGGCAAGGTAGGACTCAAAATGTTCGGCGTCTCCCGCACTATCCATCGGTACCTGTGGATAGTGCGGGAGAAAGCATTTGACAGTTTTCCTTTTAAGGCCCCTATACAAATTGAAGGAAGTCACACAACCCTGACCGACTGTCTTATGTGTATGTGGCCTTCCTGTTGTTGGTTTTTATTTTTTATGGTGTCAATATTTTTACTAAATACTCATTGAATTGAATGACATGTCAGCTTTATGGCAGAGAATGGAGTCCTGGGTGTGCATGCAAAGTGTGCAGCATTCATTCCAGGGACAATTTTGTCCCCGTTCTTGGGAACCCAATGGTTGGACACGCACCAGTCAGCTTGTTATCATCGATCTTGTGAATAAGGAATAACTCCTTCAGATACCTTTTCAAACACTTTTTTTTTATACAGTGCCAGATAGACTTAAAGCAACATAATACTAAAATGTTTGCACTGTAGCGTAGGCATTTGGTTATTCTTGTAATGCACCTAAAATTAGGAGTTAACTGTTCTGCAAAAATGTATGGAATTTGTTCCTTCATCTTATGATTGTCTTATGATCCTGTTGTGTTGAATTTTCTCATCGTCTTGTCTTGTTATCATCACATGACAGATTTTTGTAATATTTATAAAGTGTAGTTATTTTATTTATCTACATCAGAGCTTTCCAAGCGTTTCATGTTGGTAATGGGCTTTTTGGAAATGCATAGTTTTATAATGCACTAACGTTTTTTTACTAGCAAACGGAAAGTTAAACCAACTTGTTTATAAGAGACACGGACGCATACAGAAATTTTAATACCGAAATGTATGGGGAAACAACCATTTCAGATGTAAAAATATCATTTAATGGGAAACTAACAGCAGGGTCACCTGCACTAACCTGAATATACAGGTAGATATGGTAATTTATTATCTGCACTGGAGGCGGTGGCTGCTGTATGTGCAAAGTTTTTTTCCTGCCTGCTCTGGTAATAATCCCCACCCCTTCTATTGATAACTCCACCCCCTTCATAAATAGTCATACCCTTTACCTCAGTATGACTGTGATGGGGAGTTATCAACAGAAGGGATGGAAGAAAGCATTGCACATGCAGCCTGCCTCTAGTGTATTTAAAAGGGTACTCCGCCCATAGACATCTTATCCCCTATCCAAAGGATAGGGAATAAGATGTTTGATCACGGAGGTCCCGCCGCTGTGGGCCCCGTGATCTCTGCTGTGGCACCCCAGACGTCCTGTGCACGGAGCGAACTTCGCTCCATGCCAGATGACTGGCGATGTGGGGCGGAGGCTCCTGACGTCACGGCCATGCCCCCTCAATGCAAGTCTATGGGAGGGGCCATAGACTTGCATTGAGGGGGCGTGGCCATGACGTCATGAGTCTCTGTCACTGAACCCAACGCTCTAAACGAACGCTGGGTGCAGCACAGAGATCGCGGGGTTCACCAGCAAGGGACCCCCCCGCGATCAGACATCCTATCCCCTATCCTTTGGATAGGGGATAAGATGTCTAGGGGTGGAATCCCCTTTAAGAAGGAATTGCCATAAACCACTATTTGTTTTTATTCCTTCCGTTGGTGTGCTGTATTTACACAATAAGAACAGTGGCTGCTTCTATGGCCAAACAGAAGAGTCCCGCAATACACCTGCAGACTGCTGCCTACAAAGAGCTTTTCCACCATTTGGAAAAGCTCTGATCTTGAATTTTGGAACAAGTGTAAAGTAAGTTCAGGGTCGTCTGCTTCTTCTAGGTGACTGTATTATGTGTCATTCCATGTGTAAATAGATAAGCCTTGAACAAATGAATGTTAGATTTTTTCCTCGGCACTTTGTTGCTCTTCCTTAACTTGTAGCACATCTGAACTTTCTCTTCATCCATCTTCCATTCTTGGCGAACAGTGTTGCACTGTTTTATAATTTTGGTAAATCCTGGAAATCTGATCCAGGCATTATCAAGGCTACAGAGGAACAAAAGAAAAAGGTAAAATCAGATCTCTCATGTCTCATAGGAATTACCAAATATGTATTTTTGGCCCTGTCCGCCGCTGGTTGTCATTTACAGGAGCCATGTTAGGCCTAGATGTTTGTGTGATGTAGTAGTGAAACAGTGTGATTGTGAAAATATAAAACTGTCAAAAAAAATGTAATAAAGCGACATAACGATATACTGTATATGTCACATCAAACAAGAATCCAGCAATAAAAATTAAAGGTCATCTGTAGTGCAATATAACTTATCCCCTATCCTTCGGATAGGGGATGAGTTATATTTCACTACAGATGTCCTTTAAAGGGGTACTCCGGTGAAAACCTTTTTTCTTTTAAATCAACTGGTGGCAGAAAGTTAAACAGATTTGTTAATTCCTTCTATAAAAAAAACTTAATCTTTCCTGTACCTATTAGCTGCTGAATACTACAGAGGAAATTCTTTTCTTTTTGGAATGCTCTCTGATGACATCACGAGCACAGTTCTCTCTGCTGACGTAATTATAATAATAATAACACTTTATTTATTGTTGTCCTTAGTGGGATTTGAACCCAAGTCCCCAGCACTGCAAGGCAGCAGCACTAACCACTGAGCCACCATGCTGCCCTTAGCATACATCTGCTATGCATGGTTGCTAAAATGGACAGAGATGTCAGCAGAGAGCACTGTGCTCGGGATGTCATCAGTGTTCCAAAAAGAAAGGAATTTCCTCTGTAGCATTCAGCAGCTAATAAGTACTGGAAGGATTAAGATTTTTTTAATAGAAGTAATTTAAAAATATGTTTAACTTTCTGCCACCAGTTGATTTAAAAGAAAAAAGGTTTTCACTGGAGTACCCCTTTAACTTCATCTGAAAGCTTCAATAAAAGTGAGATTTTTTTAAAGATCCAAAGTTGTTCCCAGATAATCACCTTCTTAGGCGTCTTCAGCTTGGGAGCCCTTATTCATAAAATTCTACAACTGAGGGCTCCCAAGCTTGAAATGTGTAAGCCGGAGATTATCCGTGCTTGACTTCAGATCTTAATCTTGATACTTTAATAAAAATAAGATATTTGAGTCTACATGACTTGACTGACCTTCTCGTGGGAAGTGAGATTTTGGAATCTAATGAACCTCGTTGCTGTTGGATGGTTTGTCTATGTTGGCTTGGGACGATATCTGTATTATAAGATAGAAGGATGGTTAGGAATAAATAATGCATGTGGTTAATGCCTGTTAGGCATATGTCTTTACCTGCTGCAGAGATTGAGGACCTCTATTTTTATTAAGGTCCATAGACGTATTACAGCTATTTATTATATTAGATTTGTATCGCACTTTAGCAGGTCACCCATAAATGAATGGTGTCCTACTGTATGATCCTACGTCTGTTACTTAATACAGATTTTTATTCTGTTGGATTTTATATGAATGTATCCAACGTAAAAATAAAGAAATAGATTGTGTTATGCTCCTGTAGTTACTGTAATAGGATATGTTTACATTGGCATACTCAAAAAACTACCTTAAAAGGGTACTCCGGCCCTAATACATCTTATCTCCCATCTAAAGGACGTTGGGGACCCCCGCAATCTCTCATGCAGCACCCACCTGTGTCAGCTGCACAAAGCAATGATCACTCCGTGTCTGAAGCCTCACTACCACGGGGCCGGAGTATCATGATGTCATGACTCCACCACCTTGTGACGTGACACCCTGCCCCCTTAATGCAAGTTTATGGGAGGGGACATGAAGGCCCAGTGGTGGGACCCCCGCGATCAGACATTTTATCCCCAGAGTACCCCTTTAAAGAGTAGCTCCCACCATGTAAAAAAAATGTAATTCTGTCCCAGCCTATTGCCCATCTATCCCTAACCCCATCCCTGCCTTTAAAAATCTTTTTACCCCCCTTTTTGCCTAGTAGTGTGCTCACGAACCAGGCAGACTTCCCCAGCAGTCGCAACGTCAATGATGCCTGCTGGGGGGGGGGGGGTGGGTTTCCACCCTTAGCTTATCTATGCTGCGCTCCTGTCTGAAGTGCCCATAGATGAGCGACCAATAGCACGGCAGGCTGCTCCAGGATCTCCTCCTCCCTGTTTAGCAGTGTAGTGTTATCCAGGGAGGAGGAGTATAGGAGCATTGCCCACCTGCCGTGCTATTCTACACCGCCGAGACCCAGGACCGAAATGAAGTACGGGTAACTTAACCGTACAGTACATGTACAGTCCTGGAGCTTCAGCGCAGCACTGAGATTCATTGCGGTGCTGCCTCCAGACTGTACATGCCGGGGGCGGGCATCCAATGAGCGCAGACAGCTGTGAGGCCAGGCTGCCAATGAGCGCAGCCCAGACATTCACAGCATTCGCTCCCGCCTGTCTGATTGACAGGCAGGGTGCGAGCGCAGGCAGACTGAATTCGGACTGAATGCCCGGCTGGGATCGGTCCGAATTCAGCTGTGACATCACAGCAGGCTGCAGTTGGCCACTAGGAGGGAAACCCCTAGTTCCTGGATTTTAAGTACAATTTTTTTTTTATTTAAACACAAAATAAATAATAGAAATATATTAGAGATATGTTGTAGTACATAAGTACTACAACATATAAAAAAATAAAAAAAAATAAAGAAAAGTTGATGACGTTGCCCATTTCAAAATCAATTGCTGTGGCTTTTGGTGCTGATTGGCATGTTATTTTTTTTTCATTTATTTGATTTCAATGGCAGTTTCCAAGCAGAACTTTATATGCCAGTTTTTTCTCCTTTTTTAAAGCACAGTTTTTTCAAAAAACTATTTTCTCCCAACATTCCCCCCCGAAGTCAATTGAAGATGAAAACTGCGTGTTTTTTGGGTGTTTTTTTTCCTTTCTTGCTTTTGTGAACGTGCTCTGACAGCTACAGTATATGATGTTGTTATAGAAGTCAGCATGTATACAGCAATAAATGCCTGTTAACACTTTGGCATAAATGGGCTGGTATTCCGGCCAAAGACATCTTATCCCACATCCAAAGGATAGGGCATAAGATGTCTGATCGCTGGGACCTCTCGCGATCCCAGCGCAGCACCCACATTCTATGCGGGCCTTCTGCTCCAGTTTCGGAAACCTCTGTGTTTCGGGACTGGAGATGTCACGTCACATCTCCAGTCCTTTGGATAGGGGATGAGATGTCTTTGACTGGAATACTCCTTTAAACATTTTGGGGGAATTTTTATAATTGGTTTCACAACGTTTTTTGGTGGTAATAAGTTGCAAGTTTTTGTGCAACTGGATAAAAAGAAGCATATGTTTGTGTAGCAAGTAAGCTAAAGAAAATGGTGTACTAAAGGGAAATTTCAGGAAATGTGTACCTGTGCTAAATTTGGCACATGTACACATTAGCACCACACATAATAACGGTCCACAACAATCGTTTAACAATGATAACTTCGTCCTTTTTGTATAACATCTTGCATATAGAAACCTTAAAGGGCTTATCCAAGAATCGAAAAACGGACCACTCCCTGTCTGTCTCCAGGTTGGGTGTGGTTCTGCAGCTCAGTTCCATTGAAGTGAATGGAGCCAAGTTGTAATACCACACACAACCTGAAGACAGACGTGGAGCTGTTTTTAAAAGAAATTAGCTCTGTTTTTTCTATTCCTGCATAACTCCTTTAATCTTTAGTTTAGTAGTGACATAATGCATGTGTTAGGTTACTAAATGTTTGATATTTTGTCATTTATTAGACAATTGTAGAGCTTGCTGAAACCGGCAGCCTGGATCTGAGTATATTCTGCAGTACCTGTTTGGTGAGTATACGCTGTTACATGAAAAAGAAGTCTTTATAACAAAAGGAAAGGATTCCTGTCAAGGCACGACTTCTAAAAATACAATGGGCTCAGGCCTGATTAGTATTGGGCTCATAGTTTCCAATGATCACTGCTATATTGAAGAACATACAAACACTGACTTTTTACGTAACGCTCCTAAGTGTGCTTGTTGTAATGCATTCCTATTTACAGATAAGAAAACCAGTGAGGTCTAAGCACTGTGGCATTTGCAATCGTTGCATAGCAAAGTTTGATCACCACTGTCCTTGGGTTGGCAATTGTGTAGGTACGTGGCAGAACATATATATTCTGTTATGGATATCATTTGGTGTGTTAAAACAATCCATAGAATTTAGAAAAAAGCCTTGGCCTTAAAGGGGTATTCCGGCTTTATACATCGTATCCTCTTTCCAAAGGACGAGACGTGCCTTCACAGTCACGCCCCCTCCATTCATGTCTATGGGAGGGGGCGTGACGGCTGTCACGCCCCCTCCCATTGACATGAATGGAGGGGGTGTGACCGTGACATCACGTCTCTGTCTCGGAGGCAGCGCCCGGCACAGAATGCCAAAGGCTGCACCGATATCGTGGGGGATCCCAGCAGCGGGACCCCTGCGATCATGCATCTTATCCCTTATCCTTTAGATAGGGGTTAAGATGTATAAAGCCAGAATACCCCTTTAAGTTTGTATATTAGTTTCAAAATAAAACCTTGTTCCAGTCTGACACGCTTTGTATGTATTTATTTAGGTGCAGGTAACCATCGCTATTTCATGGGGTACCTATTTTTCCTGCTCTGCATGATCTGTTGGATGATTTATGGGTGCATATCCTGTAAGTATACAATGATTTCTTTTTCTATTTATATTTGGGTTTCTTTGCATACTCCATATAATCCGGTTGAGGAGGGCACATGGAGGTAGGCTGGGTGTTGCACAGGTTTGGCTGTCACAAGGGGGAGGAGCCGGGCAGGACATGGCTGTAGCTGATCAGGGGATCTGAGTCTCCCCTCCTGTTTCGAGCCGGAGATATAACCCAAGAATGCAGACTATTGCTCTCCCAGGGGGCCAGGACATGGACACAGACCCCAGGGGGAGCACAGCGGCCTAGTGCAGCCTGGGCACCACACGCAGCAGAGAAGTGAACATGTACAGCCTCGGGACCAGACAACTACTGCTCGGTTTTTCGGCCAACCACAGCCTAAATCTTCGGTTTCCGACCCAAATTTTAGTTTTGGTGCACCACTAATTTGGACTAGTTTGACACTATTGATCATATTTTCCTGTAAAATTAAGAGCTATCTTTATTTCTATAACCCTGTTTAAATATTTTAGCTGCATTCTTACTTTTATTGTGAGATATATACATATATATAAACAGTAACCCCCTGACATGCGATGGCCCCGACATATGATAAAATCGACATACGATGGCTTCTCAGAGGCCATCGCATGTCGACTTCAGCATCGACATACGATGCTTTTATATGTCGGGGCCATCGCATTAACTGCTATCCGACAGCGCAAAATGCTTAAGCTGGTGTATATATATAATATATATATATATATATATATTTGCAGCTTACAGTGTTTGGAATCTAACAGCTCCAGTAACAATCCTTACCATTGTTATAAATGAATAGTTGGGCCGGTATTTCGGTGACCATGCAATCTTATCAAGTAAGTCAGTAGGTGGCACTACTGCTTCCAGTGTAATATGCACATCCCCCCACCACCTCTCACTGAGCATTGTGTATATAACAATTGAGAAAACAGAAGTGGTAACATTTCTGTATTTTTTTCTATTGCTTGTTATCCCTGACAACTGGATATACTATATGCTAACATTTGTGTGGCCAAACAACGGTGAAGATTTGCGAGACCACCATACACTTGAGTCCTCCCCTCCTTCCCCAAATTAGCTGGTTAGGCCTTAAAAAAAAACCATTTATTGATTTCTTTGTTATGCTGGTGGTTTGGATCCAATGTACACCTAAGTCTCCTATTAATAATTTGTCAGACGGTATTTAAAGCTGAAATGTGGATAATTGTTTCGGCAGACTACTATATTAACAGTTTTTATTAACTTTGATAGATTGGGGAATACATTGTGACACTACATACAGTAAAGATGGATTTTGGACGTATGTGACCCAGATTGCTACCTGTTCGTCCTGGATGTTCTGGATGTTCCTCAATAGTGTGTTTCACTTAATGTGGGTCGCTGTGTTATTGATGTGTCAAATGTACCAGGTAAGGACACAAAATGGTCATATAGGAGACTCGGCTTTCTGCCATGTAGACATATTAACAAAAGGACTTGGATAGAGAAGGTGTGCCCAGAATCCTAATGCTATCCCTATCTAGCCATGTGCTTATTTACACTTCTGTTTTACTGTTGGCCAGTCCGCTTTAAATCGTGACATATAATAATACTGCATTTCTCCTGCAATGTTCACAAGACATGTTGTCAGTATAGAAGATATAGATTCAGTCTAATACAGGGTTTCTGATATAAGAAATGCTCTAGCTGTACTGTATTATCTGCACTCCTATTTACATTCTGACGTTACCTTATGCACTTTTCTACTTCCCCATTGGTCAGCCTTGTTTCTCGGTAAACAATGACCAAACCTATTGACTTCTCCATTTTAATTCTAAACCTCCCCATTTCCTCCTGTTTTATGGTGACAGATTTCATTTCCTCAGATCAACAACAAATGCATGATTTTATTATATTCCAATTACATTACATGGACTAATAATTGTATTGTCTTCTTATTGTATATAATCGTATTACTGTATAACTTGTGTTTCCAGATATCATGTTTGGGAATTACTACAAATGAGCGGATGAATGCAAGGAGATACAAACACTTCAAAATCACAACCACATCAATTGAAAGCCCTTTCAAGTAAGCAGATCTTTCCTTCTTTCTTTTGGGTCATCATAGATAAAGCCCATAGACTTCGATGGGATTCCGCACTCCCATTCACACTACCAAATTTCCGCTTGCGAAATTACGCAAGTGAAAATTCAGAATGGGCTTTAAAGGGGTACTCTGGCACTGAGACATCTTATCGGGGATAGGGGATAAGATGCCTGATCGCGGGGGTCCCTCCACTGGGGACCCCCGTGATCTTGCACGCAGCACCCCGTTAGAATCAGTACCCGGAGCACGTTCACTCTGGGTCTGATTACTGGCGAACACGGGGGCCGGAGCATTATCATGTCACGGCCCCGCCCCCGTGTGATGTCACGCTCCGCCCCCTGAATGCAAGTATTGTACAAATGTGTCCATAGCTTTTAACAATATCTAAGATCAAAGGAATAGATAGAGGTGGGGTCCAGGGTAGAGTCCTATAAAGGTAAGGATATCATGCAGGATATAAACTGAAAAGTTAACCAGAAAGGATAGACAAATAGTGAGCCAATAGTAATAGCGGCTTAAGATACTACCGTAGGAGAAGCTGTTAAGCAGTATAGAGTGGTAGCTCAGATTCTGCAGTTGGAAGGGGGGGGGGGGGGGGGGGGATCATCCAAGATTAAAAATAAATAACGCACCACACCTGTCCTCAGGATGTGTGTATTATTGCAGCTCAGTTCCACTGAAGTGAAAAGTTGTAATACCACACACGACCTGAAGGCAGGTGTGGCGCTGAAGACATGTTAAAGCTTTTTTGTGCAGTTCATTCCGTTGTGCTCATGATTAAAGGTCTTTTTTCTATCCCGTTTCAGCCATGGATGTATCAGAAATATCATAGACTTCTTTGAATTCCGATGCTGCGGTCTCTTCCGCCCTGTAACAGTGGACTGGACAAGGCAATACACAATAGAGTATGAACAAACGTCAGGCTCAGGTTATCAGCTGGTGTAGTCTCCACAGAGCCGCCACTCTCACATGATCCAATATGGGTGGTACCTGAAGATGTCTATATGTCTCTCGCGAAAACTTGCCCCTTGAACTATAGCATGCTGTTTGTAGGGCTATTGATAAATCTTACAGTACCTTCTCTGTCAGCATTTTATCAACCACAGTGACCATGGACAGGACCTTTTGCCCGCACTGATGTAGAGAAAGAAGATACAGGGGGGGGGAGGATTTTAACTGATCCCTGTATAGGAAATATTTTGAACAGCCGTGAATCTGCAATCTGTGTTTTTGTTCTGTGTATTTTTATTTTTAATGATTATTTATTTTGCACCATTCACAACAAAGCATGGCATTGCTCTCTCGACAAGCTTCAGTCTTGGTCTGCTTGAACAAAATCTATTTGTTGCCCCTTTCTTTCTGCATACACCCGGTAGAATGAGACTTTTTAGTACTCCATCACGATTCCCTAATGTGGCCTGGCTTGATCTACAATACTGTGGCATTTTCTTCCTGTAATGTGATCTCCCAGTCGTGCTCTATACTAGTGTCATTGAAAATGTGAATCTTAATGCTGGGCTGAAGAATCCTACGTTTCTTTGGGCCTTTGGCGTTAACTTGACGAAGTGGGCACGTGAAGATGTTAAACACAAAAATGAATGTATGTTTCCTGCATTGTTTGACTGTCAGCTGTCCTTGCCATCTAATTCTGGATCTGATGAAAAGTATCCCTTTGTGAAGTTGAGCAGTCCTCAGCAGTTGCATGCAAGTAGTGTTCAATAGGATTATAAGGAAACACTAGTACATCGCCAAATTAAGTCACTTAGAGCTTGTTCAGAGCTGAAGTGTTGACTGGATACCGTGCTCACGTCCTGGACAAAGCCCTGTTCACACTGACGAGACAGCACTGGAAATGGATGTGGAGCCAAAGAAAATATGGTGGTTGTTTGTTATTTTTCCATTTTGTTTGTGCAGTTTAGAGCGTGCTCCTCTGTGTTATTCTTTGGGGAGGGGAAGGCGGTATAGAACTGTATATATTACTAAATGCTTTGTCATGTTGTCACTTTATAGTAGTTCAGCTCCAAAAATATCTGCTGGTTAATGGCAAAATTGTTACTGGGCATTAAAGGAGATATCCAGTGGTGAAAAACTTATCCCCTATCCTAAGGATAGGGGATAAGTTTCAGATCCCGGGGGTTCCGAGCGCTGGGGCCCCCCTGCGATCTCCTGTACGGGGCCCAGACAGCCCGTGGAAAGGGGGCGTGTTGACCACTGCACGAAGCGGTGGCTGACACGCCCCCTCAATACAACTCTATGGCCTTCGGCAATCTCCGGCTCTGCCATAGAGTTGTATTGAGAGGGCGTGTAGGTCGCCGCCAAGTGCGGTGGTGCCTGAGCCTGGCCCCCATACAGAGAGATCGCGAGGGGCCCCAGCAGTCGGACCCCCCGCGATCTGAAACTTATCCCCTATCCTTAGGATAGTGGATACGTTTTTCACCACTGGACTACTCCTTTAATTTCTATGGTCACTTCCCTGTGGTATAGACTATAAAAACAATACTGGTACAACATGTATATGTGAACATCAGAATGTCACCAAACAAAACCTAGGAGACCTCTCCGTAGATCTGAGATATCTGAAATAACCTTGCTGCTTCTCTGTAAATTATTATTATTTTTTGTTTATTTTAGTAGAAAAAAGGGAATTCTGTATATTGTGACCTATGTACGGACTATATGGAAAATTACTTTGTGGGGAGACATTAATGTGCTCCATATTTTTGGGTTGATTTAAGTGATGGAACAGTGACACTAAGCATTGCACAAAAGGGAATGTGTTCTAGTGGAAATGTATTTGTGGTTTTGGTATATAAAATGATTTCCAGAACTTTCTCCTCCCTTTTGATGCTGGTGGGGAAAAAACACCACAAACAAGCAAGGGGTAGGATTCGAAAGCATAGCTTAAACAATCTTTCGTATTGTGAATAGAGATAAGTGAAGTTACAGTGATTTGATTCGTCACGAACTTCTCGGCTCGGCAGTTGCTGACTTTAGCCTGCATACATTAGTTCAGCTTTCAGGCGCTCCGGTGGGCGGGAAAAGGTGTATACAGTCCTAGGAGAGAGTCTCCAGCCCACCAGAGCACCTGAAAGCTGAACTAATTAATGCAGGCTAAAGTCAGCAACTGCCGAGCCGAGAAGTTTGTGACGAATCAAATCACTAACGCTCATCTCTAATTGTGAACATATCAACAATGTGCTCAAATGTCCTAGAAAGGCAATAAATCCACAGTAGATATGGAAAGTGCTATTCCACCCTGTGCCATAGATATTTTTGCTTTTATAGGGTGATGGATTTTACACTAAAACTGCACTTATATTTGATGTAGGTAGAGGAATATTTGTGCCGATAAATCTTTAACCCCCTTGAGGCAATTACGGTACTTTTCTACACTCAGCCGTATGGAAAATTATAATAGTCTATCCCAGAACACTTTTTTTTTTTCTTGTTTAACTTTCTATAGAACTCAACAATGCTGCGCTGACCTATTTTAAATAGCTTCTTATAATGGTCAGACCTCCTGTTAAATGATAAAATATTGAAATATAACTGTTTCTCATGACCTTAGTATTGAACATATGGGTAGACATTGACATTGTCCCAGATTTACGATTGCAAAAGTGCCAGAAATCTGGTTCAATTTGCACCAAAAAAAGAAAAAACACATTGAGGGAGATTTATCAAAAACCTGTGTAGAGGAAGAGTGGTGCCGTTGCCCATAGCAACCAATGCTTATTTCATTTTTCAAAGGTCTCTTTAAAAATGAAAGCATCAATCTGGTTGCCATGGGCAACTGCACCACTTTTCCATTGCAGTGTTTTTGATAAATCTCGCTCATTTATTATAATTCTTTTCTTTTTTTTCTTTAATCATTTTTTTTCCCGGTGTCTGACAAATTGTGTGGTTTCGGGAAAGGTGTGTGGCTTAAAATGCCTACATTTTTTCACATGGTTCTGCTTTAAAGGGGTAATCCGCTGCTCAGCATTTGGAATAAACTGTTCCAAACGCTGGAGCCGACAGTGGGTGGCGTCAAAGCCCCGCCCCCTCATGATGTCACGCCCCATCCCCTCAATGCAAGTCTATGGGAGGGGGCGTGACGAATAAAGGAGACTTGCATTGAGGGGGTGGAACGTGACGTTATGATGGGGCGGGGCTTCGACATCACAAGCTCCCGATGCCGGCTCCAGCGTTCGGAACAGTTTGTTCCAAACGCTGAGCAGCGGATTATCCCTTTAAAGTAAGCCAGCAAATAGTGTGTCCAAACTTAGACTCACCAGACACACCAGATTTATCAGTCAGCCTGATGCATGTTGGTAAATCTGTCGCAAGATTTCGACCGCTTTAGTAAATCTAGGCCATATAACTCCACTGTATAACACTAGTTGGCCTCACACCATCCTAAAAAAAAAATCAATTGGGAGAGAGAAAACTGCCCCTCGCAGACAAGTCAGTCTTTGGGTATGTTCACACAGGGAATACGGTATATGCTGTAGTTTTTCTTAACTGCATTCATGCACAGAAGTTCTGCACCATGTCCAGTAGCAGTAGAGTAGATACGATTTGTAGGAATCATGTCTGCATGCCTAAAAATATCCACAGTAAATCTGCACAGATATTGTAGATTTGCCGCATGTCAATTGATGCAGGTACTATGCAGATTTAATGCAGATTTTCCCCATTGAAGTAAATATCTTCAATAAATCCACAATTGTAAATTTTGCTACAAAAACTCCAGCAGATTTAAGTCAGATTCCCTAAATGCGGATTCCAAATACTGTATTTCTGTCCTGTGAATCACGCTTTAGTAGATTTTGTTCAACTGAATGGCACTTGCATGTTTTTGTCCACCCCAAAGAACACCATTCAGAAGCTGAATTGCATTTGTAGAATAGAAATCCCTCCAACCCCCCCCCCCCCCCTTATTTATTTTTTTGTAGAGAAAAACCACCACTTTATTCCTAAATGCTAGAATATACTCGGTTGGAGCTATGCACAAACAGCGAGTTTGTACATGTAAATAGATAATCCGATAACTTATCACATCAGTGACTTTGATGTTATTTGCTAGGATATTTATGCTGCTGTTTTTTTTGTTTTGTATATCCAAAAAGTTTCAGGGAATTTTAAGTTTGTTCATGTTCCCTGTAAATGTAAAGAAATACTCCTGGGAAAAAAAAAATCTGAACAGTTTTGCCTGGGTAGTTGTAACCTTTGTACTAGAGATGAGCGAATTTACAGTAAATTCGATTCGTCACGAACTTCTCGGCTCAGCAGTTGCTGACTTTTCCTGCATAAATGAGTTCAGCTTTCAGGTGCTCCGGTGGGCTGGAAAAGGTGGATACAGTCCTAGGAGACTCTTTACTTTTCCTGCCCACCGGAGCACCTGAAAGCTGAACTAATTTATGCAGGATAAGTCATCAACTGCCGAGAAGTTTGTGCTGAATCGAATTTACTGTAAGTTTGCTCATCTCTACTTTGTACTCCACTTCTATATCAATCCTCCTTTTTATCATTTCTGGTTTTCTTCACCCTTCACTGTGCTTGTTACCTGTACATCTGAAATAGATTTTATTATACTTCATTTCGGTTTGTCTTTTGCCAGGAATATTTTTTAAATGGACGGTTTTGTGAAATTCCTTTTCTTTATTATGATTCCTTGTACTGTTGCCTTAGTGCAGTGACCACATAAATGCCAGTGTTTAGAAGTCTAATATGCTGTTTTATTCTGAGACACAATTCTATGTTTACTATTTAAATCATGTTACCAATTGGCAAACATTGAGGACGGGGTATCTGATATGGTCGTAACGTAGTGTAATACCTGTTACCTTTTTAATATCACATTTTTGGTACTTTGAATCTACACTAGTTTTATTTCTATCATGGCAGTGTGTTTATATTGAATTGGATGAAAATATGATGAGGGTCACAGGCTTCTGAGAAAGTGTGGGGAGTAGCTCTAAACTGCTGACTATTGAATTCTGTATTGGAATGAGATTACAGGATTGCCAGGATATGCCACCACTGTCCAGGCATTGGCTTTAGTTGGCTCCCTTCTGCTTAGAGGCTACAAGGTTAGCCCATTATAGTCAAGGGAGGACTGTGTCTTTAGAAAAGTTAAAGGGATTATCCAGGGAAAAATTTTTTTTTTTATACTGGCTCCAGAAAGTTAAACAGATTTGTAAATTACTTCTATTAAAAAAAATCTTAATCCTTTCAGTACTTATGAGCTGATGAAATTGAGTTGTTCTTTTTTGTCTAAGTGCTCTCTGATGACACGTGTCTCGGGAGCTGTCCAGAGTAGAGGCAAATGCCCATAGCAAACCTATTCTGCCCTGTGCAGTTCCTGAGACAAGTAGAGATGTCAGCAGAGAGCACTGTTTCCAGACAGATAAGAACAACTCAACTTCAGCAGCTGATAATTATTGGAAGGATTAAGATTTTTTTAATAGAAGTAATTTACAAATCTGTTTAACTTTCTGGAGCCAGTTGTTCTAAAAAAAAAAAAATTCCTGGAATACCCCTTTAACCAGTGCTGAAAAGATGACACTTTCCTGTTGCTGCTGCTAATTAATTTCAATGACTGCCAATAGTTACAGCGGTTATTCCATCATTATCTGATCAGTACAGGTGCATATGTATCAATATTGTGCTCATTAGGCTGCGTACACACATTGGCTAATTCGCAGTACCACAACTAATTACCACATGCGTTTCTTTACACACAATTATACAATTTATGCAAATCGCCTAAAAAAAATGCAACACTTGACATCTATTTCAGTCAGCCGTGGCAAAAAATGCATGTGGTAATTAGCTGCAACATGTGAACATAGCCTTGGAGTGCACCCTGTTGACTAAGGCTTAAAGGGGTACTCCAGTGCTTACACATCTTATCCCCTATCCAAAGGATAGGGGATAAGATGCCTGATCGCGGGAGTCCCGCAGCTGGGGACGCCCGTGATCATGCACACGGCACCCCGTTTGTAATCAGTCCCCGGAGAGTGTTCGATCTGGGACTGATTACGGTTGACCGCAGGGCCGACGGCGTGTGATGTCATGCTCCGCCCCTCAATGCAAGCCTAGGGGGGGTGTGATAGCTGTCACGCCCCTTCCCGTAGGCTTGCATTGAGGGGCGGAGCGTGACATCACACGGGGGCGGGACGACACACGCCGCTGGCCCTGCGTTCGACCGTAATCAGTCCCGGAGCGAACACTCTCCGGGGACTGATTACAAAGGGGGTGCTGCATGCATGATCACGGGCGTCCCCAGCTGCGGGACCCCTGCGATCATGCATCTTATCCCCTATCCAAAGGATAGGGGATAAGATGTCTTAGGGCCGGAGTACCACTTTAATGGAAATATGTAATGTAGTTCACATTAAACTATGGTGCAGATTTAAAATCTGCATTGCAGTGAAAAAGTTCACTTTTTTATGTATAATATCAAGCAGCCTAGACATGGATCAGCCCCATTGACTTGGGGCTTAACTAAATCCAAATATGTGGCATTTAGAGTGAAAGTCCTCAGCAGAAATTTGAGGGTACGCGAACAGAACCTTACTCTCCAAAAGGATGTTTTGTATAGGGATGAACTGTTTTTTTTTTTTTTTTTTTTTTTTAAACTATAAGCGAAATAATAGCATAGCAGGGCAAAATGACGTTGTTAACTTGTTGTCTGCTCCAGAAAACTTTGCCTTTCTTAGAAAATAGTCTATACCGGTGCCTCTAATGTGAACTTTGTTACTGATGGAATTTGCTGAATCTTCCTAAACCCTGTGGTATTCTATAGATATTGCTATATAGAGATTAAATGAGTTATCAAATATTACAGAAACAGCTGATTTCTTCCATTTTCTGTACTCAGGTTGTGTGTGGTATATCAGCTCCGTTCCTTTGAAGTTAAAGGAGTACTCTGGTGCAGAGTACTCCTGCTCCGTCCTGCAAAATAAAAAAATGAACCATCTCTCACCTTCCTGGGTTCCCACTGAGCGCCACTACAGCTGTTCGGTCCTCCGGTCCATCCTCTTCATACTTCCGGGTGTAACGAAGCGTCACATGGCGCTCAGCCTGTCGCCGGCCGAGGCAGAACATCGAGGCGGCTGGCGATAGGCTGAGCGCCATGTGACGCTTCGTTACACACTGAAGTATGAAGAGGATGGACCAGAGGACCGATCAGCTGTAGTGGCGCTTCGCGGGAACCCAGGAAGGTGAGAGATGGTTCATTTTCATTTTTTTTGCAGCCCAGGCAGGATGGAGCAGGAATACTCTGCACCAGAGTACTCCTTTAAAGCGGTTGTCCAGGAATTTTTTTTTTTTTTTTATAATCCACTATCTCCAGAAAGTTACAGATTTGTAAATTACTTCTATTAAAAAAATCTTAGACAGAAAAGAACAACCTTAACTTCAGAAGCTCATAAGTACTGAAAGGTTTAAGATTTTTTGAATAGAAGAAATTTGCAAATCTGTTTAACTTTCTGGAGCCAGTTGATATGGCATACCCCTTTAATTAAGCAAAGTTGTAATATCTCACACAACCTAAGGACAGGTGTGGTTTTTAGAAGAAATTGGCTCTTTTATTGTATTCATGGATAAAGCCTTTAATATACTTGTTTAGGAGGTTTTCCAGTAAGTAGTTATTATAATTGTGCTCACTTAAGTGGTAAGAGGAAAAAAAAATACAAAAACAACCTATACCTTTCCTGTTCCCCCACCACTGCTATTTATACAGAGATCTGATTTCCTTTAAAGGGGTACTCCACTGGAAAAAAAAAAATTTTTTAAATCAAGTGGTGCTAAAGTTAAACAGATTTGTAAATTACTTCTATAAAAAATCTTAATCCTTCCAGTACTAATCTGATTAACTTTCTAGCGCCACTTGATTTAAAAGAAAATGTTTTCCAGTGGAGTACCCCTTTAAGCAGCACTTCCAGGTTCAACACATGTTACTGCCCCTCGGCCAGCCATTGGCTGCTGCAGTGTCCCTTCCTAACCACTGATTGGCTGGGCAGGCAATTCCTTGTGCTAACCCTGGAAGTGCTGCGCTGTGTGACTGGGGCTCAATGAGAATGACGGGGGAGCAAGGAAGGTAAGTACAGGTAATTTTTCTTGTTACTATCTGCCTTAGCACATTTTTATTATATATATATATATATATATATATATATATATATATATATATATATATATATATATATATATATATATATATATATATATATCCCACAATACCCATTTAACTCTAGCTAGGGACTATGGAAGCTGATACTGGAATATGAATAAAGTATCTTGCTAAAAAATATTTTAGAGCGTGATTTTCATACAACCATGTTGGGAACATTTTGGAGGTTGTGCCTAGGACAGGGAGTGTATGGGGCTCTTTTTGTTGTGTTTGTTCTCCCTTTTTTTTTTTTTACGCTTTCTTTTGCACACAAGTCTTTTTAATACCCGTATTTTAGGATGTTACACAGTAGACTGTGTAGCTCTATGCACTGATAATCTACCATTACACTGATTGGCTGCCTGGATTTATGCAGTAAAAGTACAACAAAGCATGTTTGGTACATGGGCAATGGTATCTGTGGAAACTAATATCTAGAAACAATGACGTTTTATATAGTAAAACCTAACCTAGTTAGGAAACTGTGTCCTTGTTTATGCCCCAAAAGGCTTTTTGTTTTCTTTACATGTTTTCCAATTTGCGAGCCAACTACAAAAATACTGCAATACATTTTTTTTTAGCTATTGAACTGTATGTATATTTCATTTTGTATTTATTTAACTGTGCCAAGTATTATTTTACTACTGTCTGTCTTGACGTACTACATTGTGAGCAACAAATTGTACCTTTCATAAATTAGCTCTCCTTACATAAGTTAATTATCAATTTTTTTTGTAAGTTATTAATCAAATAAATATTGACAATTCGGTTTAGTGTTGTGTCTTTCTTGGACAACGTAGATTTCATGATCTTCTTTGACTGGGTGATGTAAAATATGAAAGGTAACACTTTCTGTACAGTCAGTTCTTATTCAATTGCGTACCTTCTCCTATAGATGAAGATCGTGTAACTGATGTTGGGCCATTGTGGGAGAGAACATGATATTTAACAGCTTTTCGAGCACGGTCAGTATTTTCCTGCAGCTAGAGGCCATTTACTATAGAGACATTTTTAACCGCACCTATATGCCCTTGGCTTCTTTTAGTGGTGGCTGCAGCCAGTATTTATTTACTGTAAGAGATTTGTAACTCTTAGGCTAGGTTCACACTATGGAATTTCTGCCTGCAATCCAGCTTTGAAATTGCAGGCAGAAATTCTGCTTGCTAAAATGCATAGTGTAGTGAATGGGTTCCAGTTCACAAATTCACACTTTGGAATTTGTGAACGGAGAATTGGAAATTTCCACCTGAATGGCATTGCTCATTCTTCAGGCGGAAATACTCACTGAACACATTGCAGTCTACTGGAGACTGCACGGTCCTAGCGCCGACCTGCCCGGAGATTCCATAGTCTGAACCTAACCTTAGGCTAGGTTCACACTGCAGAATTTCGTGGGCAGAATTTTTGCCGGAGACCGAGCTGGCAGCACTAGGACCAAGCAGACTGCATTCCTGCCCCCATAGAATGCAATGCATTTCTGGGTGGATCTTGGGAGATCTGCTCAGAAATGCATTACCATCTATGGGAACGGCAATGTAGTCCGCGCGATCCTAGTGCCGCCAGCTTGATCTCCAGCAGAAATTCTGCCCAGAAATTCCAGTGTGAACCTAGCCTTAATCCAATGTCAAAGTACAACTTTTGGAGGTTATAATAGGCTTATGGAGAACCTATTTCAGTGATTTGTCTATTTCCTTCCCTCCCCCCCGACAGCACCGGGAGAGAGGGTCTGCCTCCCAAGGACAGAACACCTCCAGATATAATAAAGCCAGAGCCACAGTCCTCTGTTTTTCTAGAGCAGAGAGACTG
>NC_079192.1:262692173-262719096 GCF_029499605.1 Hyla sarda | reverse complement strand
ACTTTATTCCATTACTAAGCCAGGGCTTATCTTTAACCCCCAATTACCCTGGGACCCACTACCACCAGGAAGAACCTGAACCAACAGGCCCAAAGCATCAAAAATGACACTCCAGGGCAAGGCAGTAACAGGCTGATGGTGTTGCTGCTTTCTTAGTATTTGGCAGAGAATGAAAATAGCAGCAACCATGAACTTTTTTTTCTAAAATAAATAGGGGTTCCCCCTATTTTCATTCTCAGCCAGATACCAACGAAGCAGCAACTGCCTAATGTGACTATGGTGGGTGAGGAATATTGTTTTTGGCCCTCCCCAGCCTAAATAACGGTAGCCTGTTAGACTATGCTCACATGGGGGAATGTCCACATGGAAAATCTCTGTGCAGACATTCCCTTGACCACTCTGAAATGCGCCGCCTCAAATGACCATGCTTTTCTGCGCAGAGTTTGCAGAAAGAATAGACATGTCTTGTTTATGCGGACACTGGAATTAGAATTTAGGAGTCAGATGTTTTCTGGCGCAGAAATTCTTCTGTGTCAACAGCGCAGAAGAATCCCATTGAAATCAAAGGGAAATTCCATCATGTGAACATAGTCTAGGCCCAGAACTGCCATTTTGATGCTCCAGGCTTGTTGGTACCAACTCTTCCCAGATCCCCTGTGGCACTGAGTAATTGGGGGCTAGTTGTTTTTGAGGCTAACACTAAGCACCAGCTTAGTAATGGATGTCTGAGAGAGCTTCCACTACTAAGCCTATAAATTATTAAACAAATGCATAAAGAAGTGTATTCCCAAAGAGGGAGCCGACAACTATTGCTAAACCACAAACTTAAAGGCTGTCTGGGAATGCTGGGAGCAGTAGTTTGGGAACACACTGACATAAAAGGCATGTTAAAAAATGTATAATGTGAAAACAAGAAAGCATGCTTTAAGGGGTTATCCACCATAAGGTGATTTTAGTAAGTACCTGGCAGACAGTAATGGACATGCTTAGGAAGGATCTGCGCTTGTCTTGGGGCTAAATGGCTATGTTGTGAGATTACCATAACACTGTGGCTAGCTTTTTGTAAACTGGTATTTCCTGTTTCAGTTTTCTTTTTTTTGACTACAAATCCCATTTTCCTCTCTCCCACACATCAGCCACCCCACCCATTGAAACATAAGTGAGCTGCACCCGTTTAAAAGACCTGTGGTTTTCAATCAGGGTGCCTACAGCTGTTGCATTAGTTGCAGGTCGATCTCTCTCCCACCAAGCAATCCCTCCACCCACTGAAGCAGACAGGCTCCCTGTCATCAGCTGACTAGTGAGTCAGGTCTCGGCCGCACACACAGAGGTAGACACTATATTATGAACTACACTAAAACGTTATAGCCCCTGTAGCATAGTCAAAAAAAATTATCCTGAAATACCACTTTAAATGCATAATGTGAACAGACCCATAGTTTCCACCCTTGTTCCTGTCTGATTCTGTGTAGCTCGCAGGTGTAAAAAAAAAAAAAAAAAGCTGTGTGGCAGTTTGGACATGTTTTTGCTCAAAAAAATCCAAGTGGAATATTAGCCAAAAAAAAAAAAAAAACATTTTTGCCCAGTTGACACAGAGGAGGCACATCATTGGACTGAGAGAAGCAAGGTGGTCTAGACTATTGTGACCAAGACAGACCAACAGATCCATCTGATCAACCGACGAGCACTCCCACAATCTCCTTGTATACCATCCAGACACAGGTGGCACCTTTCTTGGACACCTGTCTCTGCCTGTACCAACACCAGGCAAAGGACATTTGGTTTCACTGCATTTTCCAGCAGAATAATGCTCACCCATACACAGGAATGGTATCCCAGGAATGTTTCCATAGATTCCAACACTTCCTATGCTTATCCAGTCACAAAATTGGGGCTAAATTTAATTGCAAATTTAGCATTTATTGGACCTGTGGGATACCATCTGCAACCTTTGATTGGGCAGGATGCCATCTAGAACCTGCATGCCCTCCATGCCCAACCATATGATCTTGTATCCAGGCTACAGGAAGCCCAACAGTACCCTAGAGACTGTATTCAATTGTACAGTTTTCCACAATGAATACATCCTCTCTCTAATATTGTGATCTCATTACACATATATTACATTCACACAAATTTTTATTTGGTTCCAACAAATCATATCTTTATCAATGTGTATACATTAAAAGGGCTTGTAGCACACGTGTGCCTCTGACTTGTCAAAGTAATTCTAGACAATAATTGTCAGAAGATTTCTATCAACTTTACATCTGTTCCTAGTAATTGGTAAGATTTAAGGAAGTCTATTTTTAAAAATGTTTTCAGAGATACCACTGTATGACTAAATGAAGAAAAAGAAAAAAAAATATGTGTGTCCTTTGCAGCTGCTGCTATCCAGTCCTGAATGAGGGGAATGTGTGCCTACATTTTCAATTGGTGAATCCAAAATTCCCAATAATGGTTCCCAGGGTTATAACCCAAACAACTATTCCCATTCAGGTATGCACCTTCCTGGGACTAAATCCCAAACTAGGGAGCCCTATCCAATAAAATTACATTCTTTATTTCATCATTTAAAATGTTTTACTATGAGCAAAAATCCAAAAGAATATAGAGTGTGTGTGTGTGTGTGTGTGTGTGTGTGTGTGTGTGTGTTTAAAAGCATAGTCTTTCAGTTCAGTTTATTATGGAATCGCTCTCCTATTATTTCTTTTCAGAATAGGCTGGTCTATTAGTTCCCATTTGGGGTACATTAGTCTCCTATCATGAAGTATTCATGTAACCACCAGCTATAATTTCCGAGTATTCTGAACTTTTAAAACGACATGTGCCAACACCCCCTGACGTTTCGCCGGCCGTGACCAGCTTTGTCAAGGGCAAAGGTGCGATTCCAGGGGTTAGTCTTGAACTTCTCAGAAGGTGGTTGATAAGTATGTTTGATACAACTATGAACACACAAGGCAAATGAAATGAGACTGAAGTTTAATTTTGAAACAAGGTAGGAAGAGCAATAGAAAAACACGTAAGAACTGAGCTATTTTCTCATTGTTACAACAGAAAATATTGTTGTAGAAAAAAAGAATAATCTACAAAAGTTTCGTTTAGCAGATCTAGGACAAGTTTTTGTCTTTGATTAAGTAACACTTCACATTGATTAATAAAATCTTGGAATGACGAACTCACTTAGTAATAAAGCATTATAAGATCAATAAATGTTCTACTATCCGAGCCTTTTATACAATCTGAGCCTTTTACACTGTCTTCACTGTGCATGTACAAGTGCTCCAGCTCCCTGGCCATATCCAAATCCCTTGGGTCCAAAATTTTTGGCATAACAAGCTAGAGAAAAAAAAATAAAAAATAAAACAAAGTCAAGTCACGTTCATATCTCACCATACCAAGTCCCATTCCCCCATGCATTGAAAAGCATTGGGGGCAAATTTTTCCAAAATGTCAGAATTCTGGCTTCAATTACACAAAAAACTGGGGTACACGCCTGGCACATATATCAGACAATTTAGACAGGTTTTGCAGCTCACTTGACAAAGATTTTTGATGTGGCTTAACTTCTTTATGACCCAGCAAATAATTTTTGGGCTAAAATTTTTTCCCTCCTCACATTCCAAAACCCATAACTTCATTATTTTTCTTTCAATCTCCCGCCCGGCTGGCTGGCTGCATGAATGGAGTGTGTCGACCAAGACATGAAGCTGTAGCTGACATGCCCCCTCCATGCATCTCTATGGGAGAGGTGGAGATACCCAAACGCTGTATATAGTTAAACAGTGTCTAAAAAGGTACCAAAGTTATTACACAATATGAGTCACAAGCATACATTTGATGCATTCTTAGGTTAAGTTTACATTGTAAGTAAGTATTAGAAAGTTCTAGCAAATCTGCCCAACTATATGACCCAGTTAAGGAACCCAATTTGTTCAGTGAAATGGGTGAATTATACTTGATAACTAGCACAGTATACATCCAATGTATAAGCTACAAAGTACAATACTTACAAGATGTATCCTAGCCATTTTCCTAAGGAAACTATTTCTCCCATCCCTTGCTTCCTTTCCAAACCATCAACATCCTAAGTTATCTTTTCATAGCCTTGTGTTTTACAGAACAATAGGAGGCTACATTGACTTTCCAGGAAGCTTAAAGTGTAAAACCACAACATTTACAGGAGTCACTTTAGAGCAGTATCTGCTCTCATTTATATTAAACGTATGTCAAACCACTGATCCTTCTTCAGGCAAAACCAGCAAAAACTGTTTGCCTGTTGATGCTGTAGACAGGCATTTCCTGGAGACAAGACAGTTCCACCTTAAAGGGGTAGTCCAGTGGTGAAAAACTTATCCCCTATCCTAAGGATAGGGGATAAGTTTGAGATCGCGGGGGGTCCGACCGCTGGGGCCCCCTGCGATCTCTGTACGGGGCCCCGGCTCTCCGCCGAGATAGCGGGTGTCGACCCCCGCACGAAGCGGCGGCCGACACGCCCCCTCAATACATCTCAATGGCAGAGCCGGAGATTGCCGAAGGCAGCGCTTCGGCTCTGCCATAGAGTTGTATTGAGGGGGCGTGTCGGCTGCCGCCTCGTGCGGAGGTCGACACGCCCCCTTCCCGCCGGCTGTCGGGGCTCCATACAGGAGATCTCGGGGGGCCCCAACGGTCGGACCCCCCGCGATCTGCAACTTATCCCCTATCCTTAGGATAGGGGATAAGTTGCTCACCACTGAATCACCACTGGACTACTCCTTTAATACAGATGTCATGAATTATCGTGCACAGGCAATGAACAGAGCCTTTAACCCATAGAGGACAGTAAACGTACATATTAAAAGTTGCTCGCTTCATAGACTGCGGGTCTTGGGTTTGTGATGCTCATCGGACCCCAAGGGTGTCCAATGAGTTAAACTCATAACACTTACCCTCCTTCTGCAGGCCAGATCACTACTCCGATGATCCAGCCACTCAGAGTGCAGATCTCCCTATACAATGGTATGCAATTGCATAGAATTGTACAGTGAATACAATCCTATGAGTGTATATATTTTTACAGAGGGAAAAAAAAAAAAACTTTTTGTCACTGCATGATGAAATGTCCGAATTAGAAAAATTTATAGTCATGCATGGTGAATTGAGTATATGTAAAAAAAAAAAAAATACCAGAACGCCATAAAAGCTGATTTTTGGTCACATCATATATCAGGAAAAAAATAATTTGGGCTGATAGAAGGCACATATTCCAGTGCAAAAAATTAGCTAAATGTATGAATATAGGGGGAGATTTATCAAAACAAGTGATGAGGAAAAGTTGCTGAGTTGCACATAGCAACCAATCAGATCGCTTCATTCACTTTGCAGAGGCCTTGTTAAAAATGAAAGACGCAATCTGATTAATTGCTACGGGCAACTTTTCCTCTGGACAGGTTTTGATAAATCTCCCCCATAGTTATTTTGAAGTGCACTGTGTAAAAACAAACACCCCAAAAGGGGACATTTCAAAGTACAATTGGTAACACAAAAAACAAGCCTGCATATGGCTCTGTGAGTTATGGCTCTTAAAAGGTGAGGAGGAAAACCAAAAACGCAAAAATCAAAGCTGGCTCTGTCCTCAAAGGATTAAACTAGTAGACAATAGACGGCACACATACATGCTAGCATTTAAGCCTTCTCACCTTTGCAATAGATTTCACCATCTTTTTCAGTCAAGGTTGTAGATTCTAGACTCTTGCCACATTTAGCACATCTGAAGCAATTCTTATGCCATGGCTACAAGGGCGAAAATTAAAGTAATTTAAAAATGCTTAGCATAGAAAATTTAACATTTAAAAATGTACTCATTTTACTAGTGCTCCAATGTGACAACCATTTGCGTTTCAATTCAGTTTCATCAATCCTCAGGAAGGAGCTCTTTATATTTATACACATGAACAATTGAAAAGGACTAGATTTTATATTTTGGAGAACAATAATAATACCCTCACATACACTTCTATAGTCTTTCATTAAAACAGTAAAATGTGCTAATAAAGACAAGTCCAATTTATTACCTTCCCAGCTCCCATTACTTTCTCTGCAGCATATACAGATTCACCACATCTGGGACACTTATCAGCTCCTCCAAACTTCTGGGCAAACTTTGAAGGATTAGCTGAGGCACTGGAACGTGATTGTTGGGATCTGTAACAGTACAAAAGGTTATATATTTAATACTAACACTTCTGTAAAGACCTCCAGTTTGGTGCTCTGAGCTCTCCTTAATGGTGGCTTCCAATAAGAGAGACCTGGAGGAGTTTGCAAAGGAAGAGTGGTCCAACATTCCGGCTGTGAGGTGTAAGAAGCGACTGATTTCAGTTATTTTTTCCAAAGGGTGTGCAACCAAATATTAAGTTAAGGGTTCTAATAATTTTGTCCAGACCATTTTTGGAGTTTGATGTGACATTATGTCCAATTTCCTTTTTTCATCCTTTTTTGGTTTAGTTCCAATACACACAAAGGGAATAAACATGTGTATAAAGAGTATAAACGTGTATAGTATTTTCTTGAAAAATTTCAGGAGTGCCAACATTTACGGCCATGACTGTAAAAACAGTGCATAGTGAAAGTATTTGGCCCCCTTGAACTTTTCCACCTTTTGCCACATTTCAGGCTTCAAACAAAGATATAAAACTGTAATTTTTTGTGAAGAATCAACAAGTGGGACACAATCATGAAGTAGAACGAAATTTATTGGATATTTCAAACTTTGTTTACAAATAAAAAACTGAAAAATTGGGCGTGCAAAATTATTCAGCCCCTTTACTTTCAGTGCAGCAAACTCTCTCCAGAAGTTCAGTGAGGATCTCTGAATGATCCAATGTTGGCCTAAATGACTAAAGTTGATAAATAGAATCCAACTGTGTGCAATCAAGTCTCCGTATAAATGCACCTTCACTGTGATAGTCTCAGAGGTCCGTTTAAAGCACAGAGAGCATCATGAAGAACAAGGAACACACCAGGCAGGTCCGAGATACTGTTGTGGAGAATTTTAAAGCCGGATTTGGATACAAAAAGATTTCCCAAGCTTTAAACATCCCAAGGAGCACTGTGCAAGCAATAATATTGAAATGGAAGGAGTATCAGACAACTACAAATCTACGAAGACCTGGCCGTCCTTCTAAGCTTTCAGCTCATTCAAGGAGAAGATTGATCAGAGATGCAGCCCAGAGGCCCATGATAACTCTGGATGAACTGCAGAGATCTACAACTGAGGTGGGAGACTCTGTCCATAGGACAACAATCAGTCGTATACTGCACAAATCTGGCCTTTATGGAAGAGTGGCAAGAAGAAAGCCATTTCATAAAGATATGCATAAAAAGTGTTGTTTAAAGTTTGCCACAAGCTACCTGGGAGACCACACCAAACATGTGGAAGAAGGTGCTCTGGTCAGATGAAACCAAAATCGAACTTTTTGGCAACAATGCAAAACGTTATGTTTGGCGTAAAAGCAACACAGCTCATCACCCTGAACACACCATCCCCACTGTCAAACATGGTGGCAGCAGCATCATGGTTTGGGCCTGCTTTTCTTCAGCAGGGACAGGGAAGATGGTTAAAATTGATGGGAAGATGGATGGAGCCAAATACAGGACCATTCTGGAAGAAAACCTGATGGAGTCTGCAAAAGACCTGAGACTGGGATGGAGATTTGTCTTCCAACAAGACAATGATCCAAAACATAAAGCAAAATCTACAATGGAATGGTTCACAGATAAACATATCCAGGTGTTAGAATGGCCAAGTCAAAGTCCAGACCTGGATCCAATCGAGAATCTGTGGAAAGAACTGAAAACTGCTGTTCACAAACGCTCTCCATCCAACCTCACTGAGCTAGAGCTGTTTTGCAAGGAGGAATGGGCAAAAAGGTCAGTCTCTCGATGTGCAAAACTGATGAGACATACCCCAAGCGACTTACAGCTGTAATCGCAGCAAAAGGTGGCGCTACAAAGTATTAACTTAAGGAGGCTGAATAATTTTGCACGACCAATTTTTCAGATTTTATTTGTTAAAAAAGTTTGAAATATCCAATAAATTTTGTTCCACTTCATGATCGTGTCCCACTTGTTGTTGATTCTTCACAAAAAATTACAGTTTTATATCTATGTTTGAAGCCTGAAATGTGGCAAAAGGTCGAAAAGTTCAAGGGGGCCGAATACTTTCACTATGCACTGTAAATCTTGATGCTGTGCAATATACAAAGCTATTGATTCATTTAATGAAAGATGATAATGCAATGTTCACAACTAGATATGTAGTAATGACATTAACTTACTCTTCAGGTCTAATGCCCAGCCGTTCACCTCTGTCCATATTCAAAGTACCTGCTCCTTGTCCATAGCCATAGCCCTTGGGCCCATACTTTTTGCCATAACAGGATCGGCAGTAAATCTCATCTTCATGAATAGCCACAGTTGTGCTATCAAGGTTTTTTCTGCAAACCACTAAAACATGGAAGTTGAAATATAATTACAAATCTGACTATTAGGTATTGTGTTTTATGAATTCCTCTATTAACAAGTCAATGCAAATAAAGAAACAAGCACCATCACAATCACATCCATGTGTAGCAGCAGCTTAACTCATTTGAGTGTTTTCTTTTTCCCTTTAAGTGCCATGCGTTTGGGCACCTGATATTCTAATGATAAGTTTCTACTTGTTTTTTTGTACTACAGTAGTGATGGGAAAAAAATAATTTATTTCACAAAATTTAGATTTTTTATAACGAAATGTTAATTAGTAGTACCTGTACTAATAGACATATCGCCCCGGGTGTCAGTCGTGACACCCGATGCAATTGTCCATAATATAGCAGAGATGCGGAGCGGCTCTATACAGCGCTTGGATCTCTGCTCTGTACACCAGCCAGTGATGTGAATAGAACATCACTCATTCATATTTTCTGCCCAGAGTGGTGATTTGCCGGATGGTTGCAGCCAATCACAGCATTTTTTGGCCGAAAAAGTGTAATGCGGCAGAATTGGCGTTTTCCAAAAAATTTTTTTTTTTTTTAAAAAGTAGAAACTTAGCCTAATTTTTTTATGTTTTTAGACATCAGACAACCCCTTTACTGCTTATAGTTTGATACAATTAATATGCGTAGTTATGCTCATCATCTGGAGAGATGAGGCCTAGATTGTCAACCGGGGGTTCACTCCCAACTGATAGCAGTGGTAGCTTATCATTAGAGAA
The DNA here is from genome assembly GCF_029499605.1 of Hyla sarda. Taxonomy (NCBI): domain Eukaryota; kingdom Metazoa; phylum Chordata; class Amphibia; order Anura; family Hylidae; genus Hyla; species Hyla sarda. The sequence continues at coordinate 262,709,864 of NC_079192.1, read as the reverse complement.
AGCATTAAATTAAAGACTACAGAATGGTCATCAATGCCATTTTCAGTAAAAAGAATTATGGCATATGGAAAGCCAAGAACAGCAACATAAGTATACACCCCCCTTCGTTCTCATTCCTTTAGGATACTTTCACACAGATCTGCTGCATATTTTGTGCAGTTGACTTTGCTTGTGAACAGAGACCTGAGCAACCAGATTTAGTGGTCACAAGCATGAAACATGTCCATGGAGACTACGGACTGGCTGCAGAAGTCACATACTGGTAGATTGTAAACAAAAACTAGCAAGATCCCCGAGATGAGCACCAATTTTGTTTTGATTTTACACCATTTGTGGCTCTTTTTATTCATTTATGTTTTTAGACATCAGACAACCCCTTTACTGCTTATAGTTTGATACAATTAATATGTGTAGTTATGGCTCATCATCTGGAGAGATATTTTTGCCGTTTGCAGATTGCTTAGACTGAAACATTAGAACAGTTGTGTGGGTAACACTAGTCCATAACACGTCAATAGAAAGAAAACCTAATTCCTGTTTATTGTCAGCAAGAGCAGCTCATGGAGGAATAATGGCATTCAATCACTAATAAATTGGAAAGGTATGGGGGTGATTTATCAAAACCTGTTTAGAGGAAGAGTGGAGCAGTTGCCCATAGCAACCAGAGTGCTTTCATTTTATAAAAAAAATCACTATGATTGGTTGCCATGGGCAACTGCACCACAATTCCTCTACACAGGCTTTGGAAAATCTCATCTATAGTCTTCATTGTACAGCGATTAAAGGGGTACTCTGGGATTAACCCCTTAAGGACTCAGCCCATTTTGGCCTTAAGGACTCAGACAATTTAATTTTTACGTTTTCATTTTTTCCTCCTCGCCTTCTAAAAATCATAACTCTTATATTTTCATCCACAGACTAGTATGAGGGCTTGTTTTTTGCGCGACCAGTTGTCCTTTGTAATGACATTACTCATCATATCATAAAATGTATGGCGCAACCAAAAAACACTATTTTTGTGGGGAAATTAAAATGAAAAACGCAATTTTGCTAATTTTGGAAGGTTTTGTTTTCACGCCATACAATTTATGGTACAAATGACGTGTGTTCTTTATTCTGAGGGTCAATACGATTAAAATGATACCCATTATTATATACTTTTATATTATTGTTGCGCCTAACAAAAATCACAAACTTTTTAACCAAATTAGTACGTTTATAATACCTTTATTTTGATGACCTATAACTTTTTTATTTTTCCGTATAAGCGGCGGTATGGGGGCTCATTTTTTTGCGCCATGATCTGTACTTTTTTTTGATACCACATTTGTATATAAAAAACTTTTAATACATTTTTTATAATTTTTTTTTAATAAAATGTATTAAAAAAGTAGGAATTTTGGACTTAAATTTTTTTCGTTCACGCCGTTCACCGTACGGGATCATTAACATTTTATTTTAATAGTTCGGACATTTACGCACGCGGCGATACCAAATATGTCTATAAAAAATGTTTTTTACGCTTTTTGGGGGTAAAATAGGAAAAAACGGACGTTTTACTTTTTTATTGGGGGAGGGGATTTTTCACTTTTTTTTTACTTTTACATTTTTTTTTACACTTGAATAGTCCCCATAGGGGACTATTCATAGCAATACCATGATTGCTAATACTGATCTGTTCTATGTATAGGACATAGAACAGATCAGTATTATCGGTCATCTTCTGCTCTGGTCTGCTCGATCACAGACCAGAGCAGGAGACGCCGGGAGCCGCACGGAGGAAGGAGAGGGGACCTCCGTGCGGCGTTATGAATGATCGGATCCCCGCAGCAGCGCTGCGGGCGATCCGATCGTTCATTTTAATCGCGAACTGCCGCAGATGCCGGGATCTGTATTGATCCCGGCACCTGAGGGGTTAATGGCGGACGCCCGCGAGATCGCGGGCGTCGGCCATTGCCGGCGGGTCCCTGGCTGCGATCAGCAGCCGGGATCAGCCGCGCATGACACGGGCATCGCTCCGATGCCCGCGGTTATGCTTAGGACGTAAATGTACGTCCTGGTGCGTTAAGTACCACCTCACCAGGACGTACATTTACGTCCTGCGTCCTTAAGGGGTTAAACTATAATTTTTTATTTATAAAGCCTGCCCAGAATGGCAGCATAAAAAATTTATAAAAAAAATAACTGGACTTAAAGTGTACCTGTCAGACCCAACAATTTTTTTTTTTTTAAATATATCCCTCAGTACCTAATCCTGGCCATGTACATCTAATTTTTATGTGTCTAGCACCTATTTTTTATTTTTATTTATTACACTTTTAATTTAGCTCACTAGTCTGAATTCCTCTCAAAGGAAGGGGGCGTGGCCTCACTGTGCAGGTCTCCGCCCCCTCCCTCAGTATGCTGTCTGCTCACATCTCTCCTAGCATTAGCAAAACTACAACTCCCAGCTTGTCCTCACTGACAGTAGCGGGACACAAGCTGACAGTGGGAGGATTTTTCCTCGAGCTGTGAGCCCTGCACTCACAGCTGTCAATCAAGGAAGTGGGTCCTTGACGCATGGACACAGCAGGACTAGTATGTGTCTAAGCAGGCAGGGGGGGGGGGCAGTTGTTTGACTGACTTTTTCAGCATGAAATACTGAAGATTTTCTAATGAAAGCAATTGCAAAACCTATTGGTTTGGTATGCTTTACAACATATCAAACGTTTTTGTATCTGACCGTGCCCATTTAACTCTTGCCTCTCAAATTCAATAGCAGAGTACCCCTGAATTTATAGTGACCTACACAAACATAACAGAACTGTGCAGACAATAGCTCCCTATACTGTGTGTGCTCTTTATACAGCAGTCAATAAGAAGTTAAGTTCCCATTTGCACACCAACATTACTGTAACAAGTGCAGTTAGCCTTGTTACGAGCCTTACATTCATTAAACTACATTTTTATAACAAAAAAAACAAAAAAGAACAGTCAGCCAACTGTTGGCTGACTGTGGGGTCAGGGCTGTATAATGGTGACATTCAACAAGTGGAAAATGTGTGCAGTCTGTGGGTAGTCAGCAGATAGCACTGAATGTTCTGCTTCCAGCAACATTTTTCCAGTGGGAATCTACAAGTTGGAGTCATTAAACAGAAACATAATTGTGCTAGGAGTGCCAAGTAGATGCCATGGAGATCACTGTTCTCACATTCCACCCTCTCAGCGGTCCTAATCCTCCCAGGCCGATTTGAGTCAGTAGCCCACTGAGTGCAATACAATTCAGGAAGGGAAGAAAATCCTAAAGTTTTCTAGCATTTTCAAAATGGGTGAGTGAAAAATAAAAGTAAAGAATTCCACAAATGGAGAGTTAAACAGGCTTCAGCTGGACGCCAGACTGAAAATTTCAATGTGAAACCTTGCCCTTTCGCTCCTTATGTTATGTACAAGTCCTGAAAAAAATTGTACACGATTCCATATAGAATACATACATAGTGGACATTAGTATAGACTTACTGCACAGGAAGCAGCACTTATGAAAGCTCTTGCCATCACACTGCACCTCTTCAGCATGGTACACTGTTCTGCCACAGGCCCCACACTTGTTTCCACCTCCCCAGTTAGGCATCTTTTAACTATAGAAGAAGAAAATAAATAAATAAATAGTCAGCCTTGTAACAATGCATCTCTATACAGTCTATAGCAAAACATGTGTTCCTGAAATCCTTTTCTGTGAGAAATAATTCATTTTCTTGGAAAACTTCAAGGGTGCCAACATTTACAGCCATGACTGTAGGTCATGGTTCACAAATCGTACAAACACCTCTGACTAGTGATTCTGAGAGAAATAATAGTCTTCTCCGAGACACATATTAGGGATTATAATTTTTTATGAGTTAAGTTATTCCATCTATACATGTACAGGCAAACTTTACTGGCTCCACCCCAGCTGTAGTAACCGGTCAGTGTTATCACAACACCTTCTCAAGTACTAGAGGAGTCTTTTTAAAATCAACTGATATCAGAAAATAAACAGATTTGTAAATCACTTCTATTAAAAAATCTTAATCCTTTCAATACATATCAGCTGCTGTATGCTCCACAGGAAGTTCTTTTCTTTTTGAATTTCCTTTCTGTCTGACCACAGTGCTCTCTGCTGACAACTCTGTCCATCTCAGGAACCGTCCAGAGCAGGAGAGGTTTGCTATGGGGATTTACTCCTGCTCTGGACAGTTCCTGACATGGACAGAGGTGTCAGCAGAGAGCACTGTGGTCAGACAGAAAGGAAATTAAAAAAAGAAAAGAACTTCCTGCGGATCATATAGCAGATGATAAGTACTGGAAGGATTAAGATTTTTTTTTTTATAGAAGTAATTGACAAATCTGTTTACCTTCCTGGCACCAGTTGATTTAAAAGAAAATATGTTTTCCAGTGAAGTACCCGTTTAACCACATTATTTGGCTGGGTTCACATCAGCGTCTTTCATTTCAGTTATAAGGAATATGCAAAGCAGCTCATCACACCACCTTCACAGGTAGCATTCCCTAAAATCAGCTTTAGTTCCAATTACGGAGTAATTGGAGCTAAAGCTGATTTTAGGGAATGCTACCTGTGAAGGTGGTGTGATGAGCTGCTTTGCATATTCCTTATAACTGAAAGCCCGTGGACTGCTAATGGCCTTTTTTTGAATCTCCATACACCCCTGGTGCTCCCTAAGGAAAATACTTATACCCTTATCTCAGTTACAGAAATAAGCAACAGAGACGAAAGAAAAAAAAAAAAAGAAGGTAACTGATCCCATTCAGGGCAATGAATTTTCTTTTTTTAAATCCCCTGTACTGTTACTGTCTGCTGTGTTTAATTTGCTTTATTTTTGAACAGAGAAAATTGGGCATGCAGAATTTTTTCCCCAATAATAAATAATGGATGTAATAACGGATGTAGTAGTTTAACATTTAAGTCTGACACAAGTAACTACATTATACTCTGTTAATTTCATCCGTCATTGCAAATAGCATGCTCTGAAGAAGTACCGTATTTATCGGGGTATACCACGCACCGGCCTATAACACGCACCCTCATTTTACCAAGGATATTTGAGTAAAAAAAGTTTACCCAAATATCCATGGTAAAATGAGGGTGCGTGTATACCCCGATACACCTCCAGGAAAGGCAGCGGGAGAGAGGCCGTCGCTGCCCGCTTCTCTCCCCCCTGCCTTTCCTGGGGTCTAGAGCCCTGCTGCCGGCCCTTCTCTCCCCCTGGCTATCGGCGCCGCTGCCCGTTCTGTCCCCGTGACTATCGGTGCCGGCGCCCATAGCCAGGGGGAGAGGAGCGGCACCGACAGCCAGGGGGAGAGAAGGGGCAGCGGCACCCATTGCCGGCGCCACTGCCCCGTTGCCTTCCCCCATCCCCGGTGGCATAATTACCTTTTGCCGGGGATGGGGGGAGGCAACGGGGCAGCGGCGCCGGCAATGGGTGCTGCTGCCCCTTCTCTCCCCCTGGCTGTCGGCGCCGGCAATGGGGCGCCGCCACCAATAGTCAGGGGGACAGAACGGGCAGCCGCGCTGATAGCCAGGGGGAGAGAAGGGCCGGCAGCAGGGCTCTAGACCCCAGGAAAGGCAGGGGGAGAGAAGCGGGCAGCGACGGCCTCTCTCCCCCTGCCTTTCCTGGGGGTGTATCGGCGTATAACACGCACATAGACTTTAGTCTAAAAATTTTAGCCTAAAAAGTGCGTGTTATACGCCGATAAATACGGTATTAAATGGAAATTTATCTAAAAATAATAAATATTAATGGAGATAAACTGATGTTTTAACAGATAATGGAAGTTAACTGTCTTATTTTATATGCAAGTTTTACACAATCTTTTACCATAATACTTCTGGTAACACAACTTTCAGATCCATTATGAACGACCTCCGTTATGTGTCAATACCGGACATAACAGATTTGAACACTAATGTGAACATAGCTTTACAGTAATTCAAATTCAATAATCTCATGTTGGCAAAAGTAAAAATGAGATTGTTCAGGTGCTCTATCAGTGCTGGGCACAAGCACCCTGCTTCTACCCAATGCAAGTGCATGGAGCTGTACATTGGCACCATCGTGCCGGAGGATGCAGTTACAGCCCACTCCTCCACAGTAGATTAAGCCCACTGTGCCCACCATATAGTGACAGCTGTGTGCTCCTGCTGCACCTTTGCTACTAGGCCAGTGGTGGAAGCTACTAACAGTAGCCAACAACGCCTGCCAAGGAGAATGTGGGACCTGAGGCCCCACTGCTACTAGAAGGAAGTATAGTATTACCAAGCCTGTACAAACATCCCCACTCCAGTAAGTAGACACATATTTATTGCACACTTCAAACACCAGGTGGACAGAAAGTAAAGTGAATCTAAACCTTTTTAGAAAAATGCATAAGGAAATTACCAATGTAGTAATTCCAATTGATTGCAGGGGGGAGAGAAATATATAAGTGCTAATAAAACATAGCTTTTAATATATCGTATAAAACACACTGATTAAACAAAGTGATGTATAGATAAGTGACAGGGCAAATTGTCAGCCCTGTGACTTAAAGATAGACACTAACAAGGCTGTTAAAATTGCATGTGAAGGGATTGCCCCACAGATGCAAAAGCCAAATTCAATTGTATGCTGATATTAGATAATTAGATAGAACTACTAGCTATGCCCATTTTGGAACATCATGGTTCTCGGATCCACCAAACCTTTAGTTTTTTCTATGTTGCCACAGGCCCTGCAATGCCTGCAGGGTGCACATCCCGCTATGTCAGAATGAGTCAACCAAGAGTCAAACCTCACTGTTTTAGGGGATAGATGGCTCTTTGTAAGTATATCTGCAAGATTCCGCCCCCTGCGTTAAGTGATAGAAGGTGTATCTGTGAGGACATCAGTCAAATCAGGATCTAATCTGAGAATATCCCAGTGTTGCTGCATATTTCGTATCTGAGGAGCCTTGCTGTCATAAGTCCCTATGATTCTCAAGGGCTGTCTACCATCCTCTCTGGGTTTGCGTATTAGGAGTCTCTCTCTAGGGGTTTGCAGGGCTTTTTGGAAGGCTGATTTGAGGACTCCATCCTTATATCCTCTTTCCCAGAATCTGTCAGCCACCTTCTCCTTGAAATCCTGAATGTCTTAACAGTTTAGGCAGAGATACTGCCCCCTAGGGATCCCCCCACTTGAGGGAACCCGGGTGGCAGCTCTCCCACCTTAGGAGACTGTTAGTGAAAATAACATTGCGGTATACTGTAGTCCTTAGTGTACCATCTCTCAAAGATATCCAGGAATGCCAAGTTCTCAAGGGATGTTTCACTGGTAAAGAATAACTTTATATCATTATGATTGAGGGATTCAATCAATGTATTAAATTGGGCATGTGTGTCCGTCCATAAGATGAAAATATCATCTATAAACCTGGACCATGAGATGGCATATTCCGATAAGTATTCCCTGTCGTCTTGGAAGGGGATGGTGGTCTCCCACCAACCCAGGAGCAGCTATTATTAGAAACAGATAACATGTCTGTTTTCTCTGTACAAAGTAAGTATTTTGTCAAGTAGACTGAACTGGTCAAAGTGCAATGCACAAGAGTTCAAACTAGGTTTTCAAAAAAAAATAAAAAAAATAAGAAAAATACCACCAAGGCTCCAAAAGAAGCTTCTTCAATTGAGGAGCTGGGAGACAGCTGCAGAAGTAATTTTTTTTCCTCCCCAAACATGAATAAAGATTCAAGCGTATAGAAGCAGGAAATCCAAAAGGCTCCAGTCCACAGTTAGGTTATTTGTTAGTTTCTCTGTTGCAATACTGGAAGTAATAATTTTAGGTTACATCATCTGTTTAATAGAAACATGTAAATAAATCCAATAAAAATATATACAGCACTTCATGAATCCAATTCCATATTGTTCAGCTAAACTCTATTTTAAAGCTGGGCAGCTGAAAAAAGGTAGATTAAGAATAGGATTAGACTTTTTTTATATTAAAAAAAATAAAATAAAAAAATAAAAAACCACCATCCTTAAAAATGTTGGCAGTCAATATGGAAATAGGAAACACCATATCTCCCCCCCCCCCCCCCCCATTTTGTGGCATTTTTAGGCTCAACTGCTGTTTCCCCAAAATCTCAGCTTGCTGAGGTTATGTTTTTTTTTTTTTTTTTTTTTTTTTATCTATTAAATGTAGTCTTTTTTGTTGTTGCTGTGGGGCCCTGCAGTTTTTATGACAAATAACAGATCTTCACCCCATCAAGGGTAGAGCAGGTTAGGCCACAAATCACAGCAGAGAATTTTTGTCCTTCAAAAAGTCAACTTTTACAAGTCAACCAAATTTGTAATGTATGGCCAGGGTTCTAATAATCAAGTAGAGAAGTGGTGCCTCTCTTTAGAAATTTTGACAGAAACAAAGACAACATGGAGGAGATTTAGAAAATGTGCAAAGGAATGGTAGAGCTGTTGCATTCAGCAGCCAATCCAATTCTAACTTATTATTCAGTGGCTCTCTTAAAAATGAAAGAAGCACTTTGATAGGTTGCTATGGGAACAGTCTGCTCCCTGCCCAGCATTACCTGTGATGCAGATGTGCGATTACCGCTTCCTGCATCAGAAGAGATCAGAGCAGCAATACAACACTATTCTCAGGGACAAGCTATTTACAGATCTGTTCCCCAACCTGTCAACAAACAACAGCTCCCATCATGCCCTTCTGTCAGGGCATGATGGGAATTGTAGTTTGCAACAGCTGGAGAGTCTCACATTGGGAAGCAATTATTAAGAGCACAGTGGCACAGTTCACCTTTCTCTTGCACAGCAGTGCGGCCGGAAGGTGTGACCTTCAGGCCTTAGTGTCAGACCTTCACCTGATGGCAGACCAATACTAAAAGTTGTATAGTACCTCTGGCTAAGAGTATAGCTGTAAGTAAATTATTTTATCTTGTAAGGTACATGCAAACAATCGTTCCTTTTGGCTATCAGTAAACTAATGTCTGCTGACGGAAATATTGGATTTTTTTCGGCAATGGTCGGCTAAAAACTCCATAGACTCTATACACACTCACAAACAGCTTATTTATGGAATGGATTTGAAGTTACAGAACTACAAGTTAAAAAGGGTATATTTACAAGTTGATAAACTTGCCCCATATTTCCAGCTAAAGTTTTTTGCTACCATTCACTTTAATGGGTCTTCGGAAAAACGCCATAGCAGCAGATTTGTAAATTGCAGACAGAAGTGAATGGTAGTGAAATTTGCAACAGATCTCTCGTAGCAGGTGAACTTACCCTAAGGCTGGGTTCAAACTTCCTATTTAAATCAATATCTTTAGCCAAGATTAGGCGTGTTGTTAATTCTCCCTTAGGGTGTGTTTATACAGGACTAAAATGCTGCAATTTGGGAAAATCCTAACCAAATCTGGAGCATACCCACAAAAAATTTGCAGCATTTCTGTTTTATGTGAAAATATTCTTAAAAGGAAAACTGTCACCCGTACTATAACCTGATACACCGGGTTATAGTGTGGGTGGAACAGGAGACCAATCCTTGGTCTCTGACTGATATACCTACCTGCAGTCCGGAACCCAGACGGTCCTCCTCTTTCAGCGCTGACTTGCGCTCTGGAGGCAGGCCCGCCGGCTGGATTTAAATATTCCTAAATGCTGATCACGCGAGCGCTCGTGTCTACTGAGCGCTCAAATGACCAACACTTATGAATATTTAAATCCAGCTGGCAGGTCCGCATCCAGAGCGCAAGTCAGCGCTGAAAGAGCGGGACCTTCGAAGGATCAGGGTTCCGGACTGCATGTAGGTATAGCAGTCCGAGACCAAGCATCGGTCTCCTGTTTTCCTTTAAAGGGGTACTCCGGTGAAAACCTAATTTTCTTTTAAATCAAATGGTGGCAGAAAGTTAAACATATTTGTAAATTACTTCTATTAAAAAATCTTAATCCTTCCAGTACTTATTAGCTGCTGAATGCTACAGAGGAAATTCCTTTCTTTTTGGACCACTGATGACATCACGAGCACAGTACTCTCTGCTGACATCTCTGTCCATTTTTGCAACCATGCATAGCAGATGTATGCTAAGGGCAGCATGGTGGCTCAGTGGTTAGCACTCCAGCCTTGCAGTGCTGGGGACTTGGGTTCAAATCCCACTAAGGACAACAATAAATAAAGCATTATTATTATTATTATAATAACGTCATCAGAGAGCAATCCAAAAAGAAAAGAATTTCCTCTGTAGTATTCAGCAGCTAATAAGTACAGGAAGGATTAAGATTTTTTAATAGAAGTAATTTACAAATATGTTTAACTTTCTGCCACCAGTTGATTTAAAAGAAAAAAGGTTTTCACCGGAGTACCCCTTTAAGGGTTAATATGGTCCCTAGGGCAGCAACTAATGATTATTTCTAAAATCCATTAGTTAGCCAATTCAGATAAAAACCCAAAACTGGATTAGGGGAGCAGGGAAGGGTTAAAATGAGGTAGTAGTACCACATTATAAAGAGTTAAAGGGGTACTCCACTGGCCAGAGTTCGGAACATTTAGTTCCAAACGCTGTGTGCATGCTGCAGGTGTAGGTCACGCCCCCTCAATGCAAGTCTATGGGAGGGGGCGTGATGACCGCCATGCCCCCTCCCATAAACTTGCATTGAGGGGGCGTGACCTGACATCACAAGGGGGCATGGTCAATCGTACACACAGCATTCTGAACTAAAATGTTCCGAACGCTGGCCAGTGGAGTACCCCATTAACAGGCGGAAAAGAGAGGGGACAGGACCTGAAGGGTTAACAGAGGGTAAGCGTGAAGGGAAAGAAGCTGAAGGGTTAACCTATGAGCCTTGTTGCAGGGGAGAAGGAGCAGTTCACATGCCTTAGTGATGGCCTTCCTCCTGCATCATGAAGGATCTCCCGCAATGTCAGGACCAGATGCTTCTTGTCACCAGAGGCGCCGCTGGCTTCAGGACAGCACTCCAGGCCGTGGTCTCAGTGCTGCAGGTAGGTCACAGATGTAGCAAGCCAGCAGATACTTCAAAAAGGTACTGGAGGGTAAGGTGAGGCGCCGAGGGTAAGGGGAGATGGTGGGGGCATGTAGGGGCAGACTGAGGGGCTTGAAAGGGAAAATGGCAAAAATAGTAGGAATCCTGCGTTACTATGCCACACCTCCTTATTACTGAGGCCACCCCCCCAACAGCAGATTCATTGATGATTGGAATCCTCCTCAAAGATTTCCATTATCGATTTTAATCTTTAAGATCGATTAATCATTGCAGCCCTAGTGGTCACATGGGTAGGCACATCATTACAGGAGGAAAATAAACAGAATAGCCAGGGCCTCAGGGGCCATTTGTGACATCAGGTTTTGTGTGGTATTACAATACTTAACCACAGGAGCCAATGCAAAAATCTATAAATGGGCACCACACCATTGCTCTTTACAACTTCTCTCTTATTGGACACTGAGCATTTGGGGCTCATACATTTCAAGAACCAGCAGCAACCTGGCTCCAATGGAACTGAGCTGTAATGGGTAGCAAAATCAGCTGCATATTTTGCTACCCATTGACTTCAATGGGTAGAAAAATATGCAGCAGAAAATACATAGCAAAATACAGCACATGTGACCCTACCCTAAATGGAATCTACAAATGCGTCACACAAGCCTTGAAGGTTCTTAAAAACAAATTGTTAGAAATTCATCATGGCATCTGATGACGCAATCCATAGCTTGTCCATAATTTTTCCCAGCACAAATACCTCCCAGATTAACATTCCTTTTCTTTTATATAAGTGTTTGGCTGATGAAGAAAACAGCAGCTGACAAAGATCAGGGAAAATGGATTTGTTTTAAATAAGATCAGCTCCAACTGGAAACTAGTTCTTGTACTGGTCAGGAACAACCCCAAAAAAGAATGGAGAGAACACAGCAATAAATACTGGGCTAAATAAACCACTAGATTGCCCACAATAACACTAATATATACCGTAAATGTATTATACATATATAAACCAAAACACACACACACACACACTACATTTTTATTATATTATATTATATATTATATTTCCTCATCGTCCCCTCCGGCAGCACAACTGGGTAATACTGGTCATTTGACCACACACTAGGACCGCCCACCTAGACTCAATAAATTAATTAATTAACACTGGGCCAAATTGCCCATAAAACACCCTCACCAACAGATCCACACTGTGTTTTTTTTGGTCCTCTTTGATGAGGGCCACACGCTGTTCGCCCATCTATCAGTCCTGCGGGGTCTGGGCTGCATCTTTGTACGTGAGTATGCTGCCAGTGCGGGGTCCTGGCCTTCCCTGCCACCCTATGTGCCGGTGCGGGGTCCCGGAGTTGCTCCTGGACAGGAGTAGGTGGCAGGGCTCAGTCAGTGAAGTAGCCTGACTTGGATGGAGCGGACCAGTGCGGGGCCTGGGCTCCGAGGCGGAGATGTCCGGACTCTGATTATAGGCTTATGAGGCGGTGAAGAATCCTGTCAGCCTATCCTGTCTACATGTCCCGTGATTGTACCTGAGTCCTCCGGCAGATGCTGTGCGGTGAGTCTTCTTCTCTACCTTTTCCGGGCTGTGCGCGCGGCCTCCAGCTGCGCTTCTGTGTACTGGAGGCGCGCTTGTGACGTCGGCGCCTCCTCCTGTGTGTTCCGGCTTCTTGGGCGCGCGGCCTCCAGTTGTTGCTTCTGTAGGCAGCAGCTGGGCGCGCGCTGGTGACGTCATTGGCGTCCTTCTCAGCGGGGTGCCGGCAGTTAGTACTATATTAGACCGGGAGTCTGGTGTGCTCACCCTCTTGCTGGGCAGCCGGGCTCTTGGTCTAATAAGGTATTTAAGTTTTTATGGTGGTGTTTCCTGGGTATGCTGCTGTTGCTAGCATTCTGGTTGCTGGTTTCTTCTTCCTGTATTGCAGATGTCGGAGTCTGGCAGGAAGAAGAAGACAAAGTCTAAACATAGATGCTGTATGTTCTGCAATGAACCCCTTCCTGATGCCTTCCCATTTGATGACTGTGAGCTCTGCTCTAAGAATATGGAGCAGAGGTCTCTAGGTTCCAGTAAAGTTAAGCGCTGTATAAGCTGTCTTCACCCGCTCGGGGCCTTATCCTCTTCCAATATCTGTGATGATTGTGCTCCTATTGAGAAGGAAGGCTTTGAGGATGAGGCTAGAGACTTCTTTTCATGGATGCGTGAACGCATGTCTGTACCTATTACTTCTGACAGCAGTGCGAAACCTAAGAGAACTAGATCACATTCTAGTTCTTCATCTGATTCTGGGCCGGTGTGTTCCAAGAGAGTGAAGCGTGTAAAGAAGTCGGTCAAAGTTTTGTCTTCTTCTTCTGATAGCTCTTATGGGAAAAAGAGGAAGCATTATAAAAAGAAATTATCCTCATCCTCCTCTTCTAGTTCCGGTTCGGAGTCCGATGTATCTGATGACTATTACTTGTTTAACTCTGAAAAAACTAACAAGTTGATAATGAAAGTGAAGAAATGTGTGGAGACAGGAAAAGATAAGCATAATATTAAAGGGAGAGAAAGACTCTTATTTTCCTAAGAAAAGGTCTAAACATCTATCAGGTCATAAGATACTTGAAAGTATCATGAATAAAGAATGGGAGAAGCCGGATAAACGTCTGGACTTAGGATCCAGATTCAGACGTCTATACAGGTTAGACCCTTCAGTATCTAAACGGTGGGAGGAACCTGCTAGAGTAGATCCGGCGGTGGCAGGAATCTCCAAAAAAGCATTTTTTCCAGCTGATAATTCCATCCTGTTAAAAGATACCATGGATAAGAAAGCTGACACTTTGCTAAAGAGGTTACATATTAATATGGTGTCTTTAAATAAAGCAACTTTGTCTTCAGTCCCCGTATCCAGGGCTATGAGATTGTGGTCCAGCCAGCTCTCTCGCAAGTTAAAGAGAAAAATGCCAAATCATCATGCAAAAACTCTAATTTCCTCTATCAATTCTGCTACTGATTTCTTATGTGACTTTTCTTTAGATGTACTGAAGATAGCAGCCAAGTCTATGGCAGTAGCAAACTGCGTCCGCAGAGCTATCTGGTTAAAATCCTGGTCGGGAGACTCTTCATCTAAATCTCACTTTTGTACCTTCCCCTTCCAGCCAGGTAGACTATTTGGGAAACATCTGGATAAAGTCCTTAAGGATAAGAGAAGGGATGGTGGTCTGGTCCTGCCGCATTCCTTTCGCAGACCCTTCAGAGGGAACCGTAACCAAAGGGGCAGAGGAGGTTTCCGCAGGCGGAGTTTTCAGGAAAGACCGGATAAAAAGGTTCCAGTTCAAATCTCAAGATAAGGGAAGAAAAAAGCCTCCAGGTCCCCATCTGCCTAAACCGGAGTTCTGACGCCAGAGGTATGGTTCCGGTAGGTGCAAGGCTTTTCCATTTCTTGGAAAACTGGGAAGAAATTACTTCCGACCGGTGGGTTTTGAACATAATCCGATCCGGTTATGCTCTGGAGTTTTGCCACCTGCCCAGGGACAGATATTTGCTCAATCTGGACAAAGACCAGCGGGTCTTAACTCTTCTGTCAGAATTTGTTGCAAAAAATGCACTCGAACCAGTTCCATCAGAAGAAGAGTTCCTAGGAGTGTATTCACGTGTTTTTCCTGTGCCCAAACCCGACGGAAAGTGGCGCTTAATTGTGGACCTTCGTTTTTTAAACAAACATCTTCTAAAAACCAAATTTCGAATGGACAACATCAGGTCCATTTATGGGATCGTCCAGCAAGGGGAAGTCATGGCATCACTGGACTTGAAAGATGCTTACCTACACATCCCTATCAAAGAAGAGCACAGAAGGTACCTCAGAGTAGCGATTTCCTCGGAAAGGGGAAAAATTTTGCATTACCAGTTTCGTGCTCTACCCTTCGGGTTGTCTCCTGCTCCAAGGGTATTTACAAAAATTGTGGTGGTCCTTGTAGCAGCCCTCCGGCTCCAAGGAATGAGAATCGTACCATATCTGGACGACTGGCTGGTTATTGCCAACACCCCAGAGCTATTGAAGGATCATCTATCAGCCTGCATTCAGTTATTACAAAAAGTAGGATTCATTATAAACTACCAGAAATCGGAACTTCTTCCAACATCGCGGATTCAATTTCTGGGGTTGATGATCGATCTGCAAGCGATGAAGATTTTCCTGCCATCTGCCAAGATCAATTTGATAAAAAGAATGATACTGAGTCTGTATCACTTTCCGAGACTGACCATCAGAAGGGCGATGAGCATCCTTGGTCTCCTTACGGCGACCATAGAAGCGGTTCCGTGGGCGAAGGCGCATTTTCGACCACTGCAGCAGGAAATTCTTCTAGCCAACCAGCGTTTTCTTCACCTGGAGGCTTCCATGAATGTTTCCTTCAAGGTCAGGACCAACCTTTTGTGGTGGACAAAAAAACTACATTTACAGAAAGGAAAGAGTTTCGTTCCAAGCGACCAGGTAGTGATTACAACGGATGCCTCGGCTGTGGGTTGGGGTGCCCATTTAGGACAGTCATGGACTCAAGGTCTCTGGATCCCAACTGTCTCGAAGAAATCATCAAATTTCAGGGAGCTAAAAGCCATTCAGCTTGCCCTGCGCCATTACGAGTCATCTGTCTTAAAAAAATATGTCTTAGTGCGGACAGACAACGCTACCGCAGCTTTCTATATCAACAAGGAAGGCGGAACTCGTTGTCGCTCCCTCCAGAAACTCTGTGCAGAGATCATGAGTTGGGCGGAGCCTGTGGTTCTGGGTCTAAGAGCCATTCATATCAAGGGGGAGACGAATCTTCAGGCAGATCTTTTGAGCCGACAGACTCTTCAGGCAGGAGAATGGTCCCTGAGCACAAAATACTTCAACATGATAACGGAATTATGGGGAGTCCCAGAAATGGATCTGATGGCCACCAGGGAGAATCGGAGATTACTCAAGTTCGGTTCTCTCAGAAGACTCGACCGTCCGGATGTGTTGGACGCGTTCTCTTTACCATGGATCGGGAAGTTTCTGTACCTCTTCCCTCCACTTCCCATAATTCCCAAAGTATTGAGCAAGATTTTGGCAGAGTCACCATCTGTAATTCTAGTGACACCTTTCTGGCCCAGGAGGGCCTGGTTTCCGGTTGTCTTACATCTGTCAGGAGGCAAGTTCTTCAAGTTACCACCTGTTCCGGATCTGCTCCGACAGAAAGGGTTCTTGCATCCGCGTCCGGAGCGCCTTCAGTTGACGGCCTGGTATCTGAAGGGGAGAGATTAAGGCTTCTGGGTCTTTCAGATAAAGTAGTGAACACCTTGCTTGCATCTAGAAAGTCTTCTACAAATTTTATATATTCCAGATTATGGAAGAAATTTCAATCTTGGCTGACGATGGAAGACCTGCAATTGTCATTGTCCTCGGTACTACAGTTTTTGCAAGCAGGATTTGATAAAGGACTCAAGCCGAACACTCTTAAAGTCCATCTTACTGCAATCAATGCTATGACTGATGGTAGATTTAACAATCAACCTCTTATATCTAGATTCTTCAAGGCTCTTAGAAGACTAGATCCACTGGTACGGCCTGCGGTGGCTTCTTGGGACTTATCCTTAGTTTTGAACGCATTAACGGAACCACCCTTTGAACCTCTAGAGCTTATTGATCTAAAATGGCTTTCTATGAAGGTGTTATTTCTCATTGCAGTTACCTCCGCAAAAAGACTTGGAGAAATGCAGGCTCTTTCATCTAGAGAACCATATTTAAAAATTCTGCCAGATGGTGTTCGCCTCCGCACGATGCCGTCTTTCATTCCTAAGGTACCATCTGCGGCAAATGTTAATAAGGAATCTTTTCTTCCAGTATTTTGTCCCAATCCTAGCTCTAAGGAGGAATGTAAATTCCATACCCTGGATGTCAAGCGTGCTCTTATCTGCTATCTCTCCCGTGTTGAGGACTTCAGGAGAGAGGAAAATCTGTTCATCCTAACTGCAGGTGTCAGGAAAGGTTTAAAAGCCTCCAAAGATACTTTGGCACGATGGATTCGTTGCACTATCCTGGAAGCCTATGCTAAAGAAGGTAAAGATCCTCCAAATCCTTTGAGAGCACACTCGACTCGGTCTACCTCCACTTCGTGGGCAGAGAGAGAGCAGGTATCACTGTTGGACATCTGTAACGCGGCTTCTTGGACCTCGTCATCAACTTTCGCCAGGCACTATCGCCTCGATATCCAGACCAAGGGCCCAGCCTTCAGCACCGGGGTTTTGTCCGCAGTTAAAAAGTATTGATTCCCCCCCTTTGTGTTCTATGTTATATCCCAGTTGTGCTGCCGGAGGGGACGATGAGGAAAGTGGGTATTTTACTTAACGTAATTCTACTTTCCTCGAGTCCCCGAAGGCAGCACACATACCCACCCAATAAATGTTATTTTGCATCAATCGGTCTATTTTATTACACAGTGTGGATCTGTTGGTGAGGGTGTTTTATGGGCAATTTGGCCCAGTGTTAATTAATTAATTAATTTATTGAGTCTAGGTGGGCGGTCCTAGTGTGTGGTCAAATGACCAGTATTACCCAGTTGTGCTGCCTTCGGGGACTCGAGGAAAGTAGAATTACGGTAAGTAAAATACCCACTATATATATTAAATATATATATATATATATATATATATATATATATATATATATATATATATATTAAATATA